>NW_005054298.1:3635391-3679838 GCF_000277835.1 Geospiza fortis | reverse complement strand
ATAACTGTGGGGGTTTTTTATGATGAAGATATCAGTTATTGGGGAAAAGCACAGAAGCAGTGAGGGACTGGGGTGGGCAGCGAGCAGATTTATGATTTATGTCAGAGCTGTTTGCACTGTGAGGCAGCAATCGTGTCAGGAGGAGAAAGGAGTTGTGAAATTCCTCTGGGAGGTGCATGGGATTGCCTGCAGCCCCAGCCCAGCTGTCCTGAACACATCAGTGCTGAGAGCCCAGTGCCTTCACACCAGGACAGGGGCTGAGTCAAACCTCATCCCGAACGCATCCAGCGCTGAGAAATTCCTCGTGCTGTGATCCCCGAGGGAATGGCAAAGCTTCCTTCCTCTGAGTGGCACCAGTGAGCCCTGTGAGGGCAGATATTGAGCCCACAGGGGATGGCACAGCCTGTCCTGGCCCTGAACCCAAGCCCAGGGAGGGAAGGGGAGCCAAGGGCATCTTTGCTCCAGCCTGGGAGTGCTCTGAGCCACTCCAGCTCTCCCAGGGAATTTCTGCTGCATGATCAATTGAAAAAAACTAAACCTGGCAAAAGACTGAAAAATATCTGAAACTGGAGGGTTTGTATATTTAACAGTGGTGAGTCAAAGGATAATATGGGAGAAAGGATAATATGGCAGAAAAGGAGCCCAAATGCTCCAGGAAGTTTATGGGATGTGGGTGTCTGGTGCTCACAAGAGTGTTGGATGCAAAAGCTTCTGGGCTAGCTAAGGGAAAAGGATAGAAATCTTAGATTTACTCTGCTTTATACATATTCAGAAAATCAAATATCCAAGTATTTTAGCATTTGAAGAGGGAGTTGCAGGTACAGTGGGATAGGAAATAGCCTTCTCTTCATTTCCCTTCTATTTCTTGCAGAAAGAAAACCAACAAATTAATTAGATTTCATCCTGTTTATGTCTTTGTTGCCAGCTTTAATCTTAACATCTAACAGAAAAACGGAGCAAATGGCTTTGTGAATTTTTATACATTTTTTCCCTCTAGTCCATTAGGAAAAGAGCTGATGATAAGGTAGCCTGAGTGAATCAAAGCATCTGTGCTGTGCTGTTGAGGGAGGCTGAGTCACAGACAAGGAGTCTTATAGCAAGCCCACAGTTGATTGTAAAGTAAATAATTGGGGCAAAGGGACAAAGAAGATTAAAGCAATCTCTGAATCATGTTTGTGAATTGGTCTGGTCTAGTACCTGGACCTGATCAACAAATAACACATCTGATGGATGAAGTCTAATAATGCTAATTCTAAAGAAATTTTAATAATTAAGTTATGACTAACTAAACATTAGCTTAGGTGTTGAATAAGCCACTGCCTGAGTTTTACCTTCCTTTGCTCTTCATACAGACCTGCAGGTGATATCAGGATATCAAAGAGATAAAATTCCATGAAAAGTTTGCATGATGGTCAAACATCAGCACAATACAATTTCAATGGGGTTGAGAAGGAAGAAAATGTTGACATAAGGCAAGCTCCTTTCTGTGAAGGAATTGTCTCCTTCCGATCCCAAATAATTTTTCATATTAAACTCATTAGAGAGCTATTCAGGAACTTGTGAGAACCCTCTTGTCTTTGTATCATCTTTAGATTTATTTTTGTTCCACAGACTTTTGTCTTCTGAGACAAATTGAACATAAATTGATCAGCCATTTAAAAAATGGAGAGCAAGGCTGGGGGATGTTGTGCATCTTCTTATTATAATGAGAAGGAGGAAAAGTTGGGGCACCCTCCAGTTTTGTATTCCAGATACCTAGCAAGGAAGTTTTTCTATCTGTGGGCAAAAATAACATTTGGACAAGTTCTCCCTTCCAGAGCCAGGTAGATAAAATTACAGAACACAGAGGTGGAGATTTTTTGTTTGTTGTTTGGTTGGTTTTTGTTTTGTATTTATGTTTGCTTTGTTTTATTTTGTTTTCAGGGTTTTTTTTTTGTTTTGTTTTGTTTTTAATGGCTTGGTAAACCAGTGGGCTAAAAGAGTACTGGCTGCCAAGAAAATATTTGGATGTATTTTGAGATGACTTGAAGATTTTCTTTGGGTACCTTTCTTGCTCTTGCTTTTTATTTTTTTTTGTTTGTTTGTTTGTTTGTTTGTTTGTTTTTAATAATCGTGGTTAAGCTTCTATTAACCAAATTCATAGGAATTGTGTTTTGATAAAGTTGACCAGTATGTGCATATAAAAGATGGGATGTGGTTGGGATACCTGCTTTAAGTTTAACTATTTCCCAAAGTTATGATGACAGATTTCAGAGACAGGGGGAAGAGCAGTGGCTGCTGAAATGATTAACAAACGCTTGAGGAGGGGGCATTTACTGAAACAGCCAGCACACAAAGCTGCCAAGGGACAGTTGAGTTGTAAAACACTTCAGCTACCACAGGAGATGCATTACATTATTGTGGTAAGCAGATAATTTGCTATCCAGCTTTTGGAAGCTGCTTTGTAGGAAAAAAAAATAAAAATAGGGGAATAAGCAAACTCGTTCTCAATCGATGAATTAATATAAAACCAGCAAAAGGAGCAGAGCAGACTACTACAATCCCTCAGCTATATTAGGCAATCAATTTTTTTTCCCCTTTCAATATGTAGAATATTCCCTGGTGGCTCCCTGTGGATGCCATGCAGTGTGAACACAGCAATCAATGTAACAGACGTCAGAATAATCAAAATAAGATGTGTCAGAAAGAAGCAAATGAGTACATACTCTCATTAAGTAAATCTCCTAAGAGCTTAACGTAGAAAACTCTTCCCAGAAAAGCTGCACAAACAATTGCCTGCACTAACACATGGCTTTATTGCTGTTTCAGAGACAGATAAAAATATCCTTCAATCTAATCCATGTTTTTTCAGATTTCACCATAAATAATCTCCACTTGAGGCAAAACACATAATGTAGCTGTCACAGTGACATTAAAAAAGGTCATAACTAAAGGTAAAATATACTACTTCAAAAAAAAAAAAAAACACTTCAGAATCATTAAACAAGCAACGTGCTGCAAACTGTGTTAAAGACAATATCCACTTCTGCAGAGGACTGGCAATGTCCAACACCAAACTTCCATCTGTTAGGTGACAAGACACTTCATCCAGCGAGTAAGTACCAAAAAAGTCAGTACAAATGTTCCAGGGAAACAAATTTTTAGACAAAATCAGTAATCTGGCTACCTTGAGGACTTATCCCAGCAAAAAAAAACACCAACAAAACCTCAAAGAGATGCAGTACAAACCCAGCCCAAAATCAACAAAATCGTATTTCCACAATGTTCCCAGCCTTTTGAGGCAAGACGCTTACGGCACAAAAAAATAGGGGAGGAGATGTACCTGGAGGAAAGAGCCATTTCCAAAGCTCAAATTATTTTAATAGGCTACAGAAGTGGTCTAGGAAGAAGTAGGAACAATTAGAAAAGAAATTCTGTCTCTAATGAAGCTAATTCAGGATTAACTTTTCCTTCTGCTCTCTATACAACTGTATTTGTATGATAAAGAACTTACAGCATTTTGGGAGGCAAATGGATCCTTTCTCATTGAAAACAATGGGATTTTTGGGGGAATTTCAATTACTGGCCACCTAAAACATGTTAAGCAGACCAAAACCTACCAGAAATACTTTGTGTCCCCTGGAGTTTGTGTGTGGCCATTTGACTCAGGCTTTGCAGGGAGGGTGGCGAGGGGCTGCACGTTTTTATTGCCCTCAAATTTTCAGGATTTTGTGCCAGTTCTGAGCCATGCCAGAGCTGATGGGGCTGGGTTGTGACTCCCGGGACTCCTCTCAGCCTCACCAGAGGGTTTTCCTCATGACCTTGGGGCAGTGCAGGTGCCCATGCCATCAGGGAGGCAGAGGGATGATGCTCCCTCTCTGCAGTGATCTGTCTTGTCAGCTCAGCAGCAAACACTGATTTGTCTTGGCTCCTATCGATTGCCAGGGCAGTTGGATGTGCACAATGCTTCTTCAGCTTTGGCATCCTGAGACAAAATAACTTTGAGGAACTGGACCATTAAAGGAAACATTTTGGCCATGGATGTCCTATACTGTTATGAGCAGCGTCTAATAAATTGATTCTCAATTTTAGCGCAGGGCAGAGTAGTAAATAGCTGTTAAGGGGTTTGAACAGCTCACATGTTTGGCAGGATAATGGGAAATAGGCAAATCCTTGGGAGATGCAGCTGAAAGGCAGCCCTCTCACACCAAACATATCTTTAAGCCTGTATAACTTCGAAGACAATCATTAATTTTTATCAGAATTTTAAAAAGCAAATGCGTGAGCAAAAAAAATTATTTCCCTGAAAACGTCAAAGTTCTAAAATCCAATGGTGGCACACCAGTACAGATCAGGAGAGTCAAAAAATGAAGGTGACAGAGGTTCCCTCACCTCTAGACTGCAACAGTGCCTAATTTTGCCTTTCTTATGAATGAGCTTTCCCTGTAGTGGCACAGCCCTTGTCCTTCAGGTAGAAAGGAACAAAAAAGTTATCAGCAAGCAGAAATTCTTGTGCAGCTCCTGCTTCCCTTTGACAGCACCAAATCAGATAAATTCAGATTTCTGTCTTAGTTTAAAAAATACAAACTGGCTTAATTTGGGCCAGTGGCTTGGTCTGGTGGCTGACAGCCCTGCCCATGGCAGGAGTGTTAAACTAGGTGGTCTTTTAGGTCCCTTCCAACCCAAACTGTTCCAGGACTCCACGAAAATTCCAGACAGTGAGGCTGTAGTGGTATTTGATATTGGCCAAATGTAAAAAGAGGGAAATAAAATATTAGCCTGTAAACAACTTTTGATGGCTAAAAACAATGTTGGGAGAGAAACATATGGTGAGGGTTGTTCCTCTCCCTTGTTACTATTTTTTTGGCATGGCCAGGACTCTTGGCTCCACTTCCACAGGAAAGCATTCAGTGGGTTATTGTTTGCTTGTGAATGTCTGCTGTGCTTTGCACAGAGCAAAGCCACGGAGCCAGATTAATGCCAGGGCTGTTTCCAGAGGCACAGGAATGGTCTGACCAGACCCATTTGATCCCTGTGAGCTGTTTCCAGGGATTGCAGATCCTGGGCTGGTCAGAGCCCTCTCTGCTCAGGGACCCCGAGCTGGAAGAAGCCCTGGGGCTCCAGGGAGTTCCTGGAGTCCTGTGTGGAATGTCTGAGCCTGACCAAGGGATGGGAGAGTTTGTCACCTGTGGCAGACACTTGAAGCAGGGGGGGAAAGTCCTGAATAGTTTGATTGGTTCCTTTTGCAATACTCATGGGGAAATGCCTTCTGAGCTCCAGCAGATTTTTGTTTCCAGGATGGACAGCCCGTGGCACTCAGGTTTTAAGGCAGAAGCTCACAGTGAAATCACGGTTTGCTTGTGGGTAGAACACAAAGCAAATTAGATACTCTGATTTTCATTTCACTCCTGTACAAAACAAGACCAAGACTCATGTAATTGCGAGATATACTAAGGGATTTTTTTCCTATTTCCATTTTGACTGTTTTCCATATTTTAACTATTTCCATTTACTTTCTTAAATCAAATTAGACCACTTGGGTCACTGGAAAACACACCATCTTTCCATGCTGGCTGTGGGCACCTCCCCTTCCCCTGGCACCATCCTCTCTTCTCTTTATGTTAAAATTTCTCCTTGTGTGTTTCAGAGTTGAGGGAAGCCCACAGGAGTAAACTTGCAGACAATTAATTGTAGCTGAGTTTACTACATATGTAACACCTTCCAGTGAAGCCCCAGTGGATTTTGGGAGTTTCAAGGGTACCTTTGCAGGAAACTCATATCCAAATTAAAAACTTTCTCGGTTGTACATTATGAAAAGGCTCCAGAGGGGATGGGGAGAAATTCCTTTTCGCTGGTGATGTTACAAGCAACTGTTTTAAGATAAATGTTTTTCTGTAAGATACCACGGTAAAAAAAAATCTATTGCCTTTTTCTCTTGACTGACTTTTTTACTGAATTTCATCTCAGAAAAGTCTGACAAGCTGTGCTGTGTCAGCCCTCCCACATCTGTGATTCACTGAGTTGCTTTTGTCCCTGATCCTTAGTCCTGTAATAGAGAACAGCTATGGGTATAGTTGGTAACATTTTTGTGTTTCTCAGTCATAGGATTTAATGTAAAAACCCCAAATATTGAGAATTCCCTCATTCACAGGGAGTTTCATTACCTAAATTAAGAGTGCAGAAGATTATAAAGTTCTTCCTTAGTCTTTAAATTACTTTTTTATCTTTTTTTTTTTTTTAATGAAGCATCTTCCAAGAGCTCTTTGGTCAGATCTTTCTTATTCACCATTAAATTCTTATGGGATTAGAAGTTTATTAGAGTACAAAAGTAAACAGCATATGGCTCTGTTAATATCCTTGTAATTTCACAGCCCAATCTGTCAGAATGTAAATTTTTTGAGCAGTTTCATTTATTTCAAGTTCACTTTATGGAAAAAAAAACCACCACACAACAAGCCTGATAAATCCTTCTGCATCACCTAAGAGACAGCACAATACTTAATTCTTTTGTGTTCCCAGTTTAATAAGTGTGTCCATACATATTACCTGCAGCAGGAAAAATACAGTGGCAAGTGCAGTTTCTTAGTCACCAGGAGTTAAAAGGTCCTTTCCCCCTGATGAAAAGCCTGTTCTATCAGAGAAGTTGCTGCTGCACTCCACAAAACTGGCAACCCTTCAAAAGGTTTCAGAAATTAAAGGCATTGTTTGAAGATAAAGGCGATAAGGTCATTTGCTTTGAGTTTAGTCCTGCAGGACTTTCTGGGTGACCCTTTGATATTCAAGTGAGGAGAGCTCCAAATTGTTTTATCTTCATCGAGCTAATGAGGGCTGGCTGACAGTCACTGTTAGGACCAGTTGGGACTCTGCTGGAATTAAATATTGTAAAATATTACAACACATTTCCTTTAAGGGGGAGTGACTCTGCAGAGTTTGCCAAGGCTGAACCCATAATCACTCACAGCACTATGCTCTTTGCTTTGCTCAGTTTCTTTTATTAACTCAGTTTTCACTGGCTGAATAATGTCTAACATGATTCTCAATGTGTTTTTGTGTTCAATTAATAAAGCTGTATAAACAAGGCACATATGTGAAATCTATGTCCCCTTCAAACTCTCTGCTAGAGTGAAACAAGACTCACATTTAATGTGTACAGTAGTAGAGAAATTACTCAAGGACTTTTTATTGCCAGAGGCTGTAGAGCTGTATATGATTATTATATGTGTAATTAACTAATCTATAATGTTCCTCTGAAATATGGTGTATATAATTCTTTCCTAGAGGAATAGAATGTTATTTTAAAGCCTTTTTTTTTTTCTTTTACAGTTTGTTTCATTTATTCCATTTATGGGAAAATGTTATGTATACTCCTTAAATAATTTTACTTTTTTTTTCTAGTAGGAAGTAAGAATTTTCACAGGTTTTAATAATTTTTTTTAATGTAGCAAAGGAAAGGGAATGTCCTGTAATGATCAATATACATCCTGTGCTTGGCTTTCACTGTGACCTTCTTCATTACTTCAGTTGTTTATTTTAACCTTACTCCCATCCTATTCCAGAGACTCTCTAATAACAGCCCCCTGTCACTCTAACCCACATTCAAAAGTAAACGTAAACAAGATCATCTCAGCTTCAAATACACATGAACTCTGTCCCCCAAACGCCCATCAGGTAATTAAAAAGCACAAAATCCTTACCCAGTGTCGCTGGCTCAGCGCTAATGGCCAGCAAGGGAATCCAGCAGAGGCAGGCAGCAAGCTGGAGATGCTGATGGGAAGGAAGGGGCTGCTGCATAGTGTCCAGGGCAGCTTTTATCCCTGCATCTGCACTTGCTCACAAGTGAACTTCTGAAGTCCTAAACTTTGCAGGAAGAGCCATCAGCCCGCCTGCCTGTATCAAATTTTTTATTATTTTTTTTTCCCCTCCCCGCCTTTCATTCTTTCTTTTCAATGCACTCCCTTGGAGAGGGCTTGATGTGTCATTAATCCCAGAATTTCCAGGAGGGAAGCCCTTCCAGCCACACACACACTCACACACACACACACAGAGCACACGTGTCCCTGCAGCTGCCGTGGCTGCAGCTGCCTGGATTTGCCCCCAGAGCTCCAGGACAGGCTGAGCCTCACTGGGGGAGCTGATCCCCAAGGAGCTGGGGCTGGGAACGTGCTGCTGGGCAGGGTTTGGAGCAGCCAGCACTGAGGGAAGATCACAGCAGTCACATCTGAGAAATGAGAGGTGCTTCTCAGTGTCACCACAGCAGCCAGAGTGACAGAATACAGCAGAGAAGCAAAGAATTCCATCACTCAGGTTGCACTGGTGCCTTAGGATTTTAGCTTTTATATTTTTCATACATCTGTAATCCTGCAGTTCTTCAGTGTACAGCTCTGAACTCCACACGGAGCGTTAGCTGCTGTCTTCACATTTTGGTCAGACACAACAATTCCTCTCTAGGCTTGAGAACCAAGCACACCTTTCTGTCTCAGGGCCTGAGAGATGAAAACAAAAGTGAGCTGGGGCGGGGAGCAAACTGGGGCTAAATAACCTCAGCTCTCATCCACAGGGACCTGCTGCTCCCTGCCTTTCTTTTGCTTTTTTCCTAAAGCTTCTTTAGGGATTTTACAGAATACATCAATTTTAAGAAGACAAGGGTGATCTTCCAATTACAGCTTCAGCTCATTACCTGAAACTGTAATT
The DNA here is from genome assembly GCF_000277835.1 of Geospiza fortis. NCBI lineage: Eukaryota > Metazoa > Chordata > Aves > Passeriformes > Thraupidae > Geospiza > Geospiza fortis. The sequence goes on along the minus strand of NW_005054298.1, from coordinate 3,671,168 downwards.
GGAAGATTAACCCAGCCCAATCTGTCAGAATGTAAATTTTTTGAGCAGTTTCATTTATTTCAAGTTCACTTTATGGAAAAAAAAACCACCACACAACAAGCCTGATAAATCCTTCTGCATCACCTAAGAGACAGCACAATACTTAATTCTTTTGTGTTCCCAGTTTAATAAGTGTGTCCATACATATTACCTGCAGCAGGAAAAATACAGTGGCAAGTGCAGTTTCTTAGTCACCAGGAGTTAAAAGGTCCTTTCCCCCTGATGAAAAGCCTGTTCTATCAGAGAAGTTGCTGCTGCACTCCACAAAACTGGCAACCCTTCAAAAGGTTTCAGAAATTAAAGGCATTGTTTGAAGATAAAGGCGATAAGGTCATTTGCTTTGAGTTTAGTCCTGCAGGACTTTCTGGGTGACCCTTTGATATTCAAGTGAGGAGAGCTCCAAATTGTTTTATCTTCATCGAGCTAATGAGGGCTGGCTGACAGTCACTGTTAGGACCAGTTGGGACTCTGCTGGAATTAAATATTGTAAAATATTACAACACATTTCCTTTAAGGGGGAGTGACTCTGCAGAGTTTGCCAAGGCTGAACCCATAATCACTCACAGCACTATGCTCTTTGCTTTGCTCAGTTTCTTTTATTAACTCGGTTTTCACTGGCTGAATAATGTCTAACATGATTCTCAATGTGTTTTTGTGTTCAATTAATAAAGCTGTATAAACAAGGCACATATGTGAAATCTATGTCCCCTTCAAACTCTCTGCTAGAGTGAAACAAGACTCACATTTAATGTGTACAGTAGTAGAGAAATTACTCAAGGACTTTTTATTGCCAGAGGCTGTAGAGCTGTATATGATTATTATATGTGTAATTAACTAATCTATAATGTTCCTCTGAAATATGGTGTATATAATTCTTTCCTAGAGGAATAGAATGTTATTTTAAAGCCTTTTTTTTTTTCTTTTACAGTTTGTTTCATTTATTCCATTTATGGGAAAATGTTATGTATACTCCTTAAATAATTTTACTTTTTTTTTTTTTTAGTAGGAAGGAAGAATTTTCACAGGTTTTAATAATTTTTTTTTAATGTAGCAAAGGAAAGGGAATGTCCTGTAATGATCAATATACATCCTGTGCTTGGCTTTCACTGGGACCTTCTTCATTACTTCAGTTGTTTATTTTAACCTTACTCCCATCCTATTCCAGAGACTCTCTAATAACAGCCCCCTGTCACGCTAACCCACATTCAAAAGTAAACGTAAACAAGATCATCTCAGCTTCAAATACACATGAACTCTGTCCCCCAAACGCCCATCAGGTAATTAAAAAGCACAAAATCCTTACCCAGTGTCGCTGGCTCAGCGCTAATGGCCAGCAAGGGAATCCAGCAGAGGCAGGCAGCAAGCTGGAGATGCTGATGGGAAGGAAGGGGCTGCTGCATAGTGTCCAGGGCAGCTTTTATCCCTGCATCTGCACTTGCTCACAAGTGAACTTCTGAAGTCCTAAACTTTGCAGGAAGAGCCATCAGCCCGCCTGCCTGTATCAAATTTTTTATTATTTTTTTTTTCCCCTCCCCGCCTTTCATTCTTTCTTTTCAATGCACTCCCTTGGAGAGGGCTTGATGTGTCATTAATCCCAGAATTTCCAGGAGGGAAGCCCTTCCAGCCACACACACACTCACACACACACACACAGAGCACACGTGTCCCTGCAGCTGCCGTGGCTGCAGCTGCCTGGATTTGCCCCCAGAGCTCCAGGACAGGCTGAGCCTCACTGGGGCAGCTGATCCCCAAGGAGCTGGGGCTGGGAACGTGCTGCTCGTCAGGGTTTGGAGCAGCCAGCACTGAGGGAAGATCACAGCAGTCACATCTGAGAAATGAGAGGTGCTTCTCAGTGTCACCACAGCAGCCAGAGTGACAGAATACAGCAGAGAAGCAAAGAATTCCATCACTCAGGTTGCACTGGTGCCTTAGGATTTTAGCTTTTATATTTTTCATACATCTGTAATCCTGCAGTTCTTCAGTGTACAGCTCTGAACTCCACACGGAGCGTTAGCTGCTGTCTTCACATTTTGGTCAGACACAACAATTCCTCTCTAGGCTTGAGAACCAAGCACACCTTTCTGTCTCAGGGCCTGAGAGATGAAAACAAAAGTGAGCTGGGGCGGGGAGCAAACTGGGGCTAAATAACCTCAACTCTCATCCACAGGGACCTGCTGCTCCCTGCCTTTCTTTTGCTTTTTTTCTAAAGCTTCTTTAGGGATTTTACAGAATACATCAATTTTAAGAAGACAAGGGTGATCTTCCAATTACAGCTTCAGCTCATTACCTGAAACTGTAACTGGAAGATTAACCCCCAATATTATGGTCCAAACTTCTAAGAAAACCTGTGGTCCATTTTTGGTGTAGCCCCTGGGTGTGCTTCATCTATCCAAAATGAATCTGGAGGCCCTTCAATCAGTACAACTGCTTTATATTCCCTTTATTTTCTCTGGCCTCTGCTTTAGGTAGCCCCAAAAAGGCATCAGCACCATCACATTTCTCTGATGTTTGGTCTCTCAAGGTGCCCTGTTGCTGCCACACAGTTCCTGCTTTTACTCAGTGTGAACAGAGTTTATTGTGTGTCAAGGCAGCTCCCACCTTAATGCAAAGCAAAATGAATTTGCTGTTGAATTGCATTTTATACTCTGATATTTACACTCAGGGTGTTTTATTTAGAAAATATTGCATCCCCACCCACTGTTCAGTGTTTTCTATACCTGCCAGCGCTCCTTTTCTTTGACTTGTCAAGTTTAAGTATCTTGTGCCTGCTCGTTTAAGTGAGGATCTTGTGAATTATCTGATAAGAGAATATTATGCAAGACTGTAAACATTCCACACAAATCACTGTGAGGAGTATTTCATGGAAAAGCACACACCAAGCTTAAAATATTAAAATATTAAAATATTTTGCAGTATAGCCACGGAGTTTCGAAAGTTGTTCATTTGGCTTAACTACAATGCTCAAGGAGTTTTATTCTTGGATTCCTTGAGGAAAAAAATAGGTTACTTAAGAAGAAACTTCTAAATCTTTGTTCCTAATTTTGATTTAGGATTTTGCTGTTGCAGAATCACAGGTTTTAGCAGTGGATTAGCCATCTTACAGGCCTGACTTGTAGCCCTTTGGGATTCTTTGGAAGTTTTTCCATTTATTTCGCTGATGTTTAGATTATATTCCTTCAAGATCACCAAGACTCCAATTCCAGTATTTCTAATATTTTTTAATAAGAGATCTCTGTCTGTTTCCTGTAAATGGAAAAAAATAATTTCTTTTTAACAAGACGCAATTTTTACTTTTCTATGGCTTTCTCTGCTAATGTTTGAATTATTTGTGGCAGTTTCTGTGCACTGGTAGGGGTCCAGTGTGGATTTTTACTCTAAATTTTGGCCTAAAAGGCACAGCTCTGAAATCTGTTGAAGGGTGAGATTTATCCTTGCCAAAATATTGGTAATCAAAACCATTTTCCAACAAAGTGAGTTTTCCAAAATCTCTTTAGTTGTCTGTTTACAGGAAAAAAAAGTAAAAAAAAAAAGTAAGTGGAAGGTATTCAGGACAATTGGAGAGCAGGGAAAATTTTGGAGAGTTTCTTATTCCCTTATCTGTGTTCTTCCTTTTAATCAAAGGGAGCCTATGAGGGTGGTAAAGATGAAATTGAAGCTTCCCATTGTCTCAAGTAGGAATTTTCCCTGGGCTGGATATGGCTCCCTTCATTTCAGGAAGACAAACAATGGCAATACCTCAGACAATGAGGTATTTCCCATTCTCCACATCCAAGACAAGACCTTACAGAATTCAGAAAAAAAAAAAGAATGACACTGGCTTTTCCTTTTCCCCTCAAAAATGTCCTAAAAAAAAAAAAAAGTGAAACTAAAACCATGAGGAACCTGCATAAAAATATCGGAAAATATTCTCACAGTTTCCACAGTTATTAACCTGAATAAGAGGAGAACGTGAAACTCCACAGAAGATGGGTGTAGTCAAGTGTGGGCAGTGGATGCTTGAAACAATTCTCTTCTGACACCATTCCTTCTAGTATTAAATGAATTTTCAATGGTGGGGATGGATACAGGGAGGTAAAACAAGCCAAAAGGCACAGCTGGGAGCTGCCAGCAGCATTTCAGACTCAGCCAAAAATCGCCCGATGGAGACACACGTTGGGTACTCAGATGTGTTCACTTTGTAAGAAGGAGAAAATGTTTTCCTGAACATCCCTGCTGGGGGATGGATTGGCTCTGCAGGGAGGATGGAGCAGCCTGGGGGAGCAGCAGAGAGGGGAGGAAGGCTGGAGGAAGAGGATTAAGGGCAACAATCTTTGCCTTTTCCTTCAGACACAGGACTGAGCGTCAGGATGGAAGTGAATGATAACACAGTGATAAAAATGCAAACACATAAAAGCCTCCAAAGATGTAGCTGCTTGACACTGTGCTCCAAGTGTGAAATGCTCAGGCTCCAGAGTCACTGTAGGAGGTTTGGGTGGCCCACAGAAGATCTGGGTTACAGAGGAGTGCTGAGAGATGAATCCCATCCCTCACACGTTTTCTGAAGGTCAGGTCCATTTGGGTACCCCCAGGAAGGAAAGGAGAGGGGAGTTTCATGTTCTGCTTCTCAAAAAGCGTGGCTAGCAGTTTCCTTTTGCACTCCAGCCAGCAGGGAGCTGTGCAATCCTTTATTTCCTCCTGCTTCCTATGAGGAATACCCGTAACACGAGGCTGTCCCCTGGGGTGGCTTTCTAGGCAGAGAAGAGATTTGTTATTCACAGGTGACACAGAGAGCATGACCCTGCCTGTACAAACACCTTCCTACTAGGACAGTGTCCTTCAGAAGGAAAAGATGTCTTCACTATTTTTTTTTTTTTTGCAAGTCTGAATTTACACTTTTCACTTGATAAAACTCTCCTCTGTCCATTTCTGTTTGCTTTTTTTTTTCGTCTGACTGAAAATACCTGCCAAGTCCAGTGACAAGAAATAAACTCACTGTGCCCCCAGGGCAATCCCTCTCTGTTGTATGGGCTGGCTGTGTCCTCTGGTTATTCCAGTCCTTTCTGCAGCTCCTGAACAGGAGGAAAGTTTGGCATTATGGATTTTGACTGAGTCCCAGCACCCCTTCCACCAAAGGATTTTCCTAACAGGGATGAGAAGAGGATCAGTTCTGGCATTCTCTCTCCCTGTTTCTTTCAGTCACCTTTGTCCATATATTTTAGAGAGATGCCAAAAATCTTTGAATACTGCACTTTGGTGACCCTAACGTCTTGTTAGCCCAAAAAACTGCTCCTTATCTCTTACCTGAGGACTGCACAGATAACATGGAATGGGAAGAAATTTATCTCAGCTTATGCCCACTTTGGGGAAATATACAGTGGACATAAGTGATTAGAGCTTGTGTTTCCCTCTGCTTTGTATACAGAAGAGAGCATTGCTGGTTGTTCAGAAAATCATGAAAGGAGTACTGTGTGTAATTTAGAGGACCAAGCTCTTCATTTAAGTGAGAACTAGTTGTGATTTTTAGGGTAATAATTCATTACACATGAGCATATCCTCCTTTTCAGAGCTCTGGGATTACAGAGAATGATTTCTACATTAGATCATTTGGTGTGTTTATCTTCCAGCTCCTAATTCCCTTGTGAGAGGGAGAACTCTTTTAGAGAATCACTCCTCATTAGCCAGTGAAGGAAAATGCAGAACTTCAAACTCTAAAGCAGAGACAAAATGCAGGAACCTCATGATCACCTCCAGGTTTTTTTTCAGGGTAGCAAGAGCATGAGTGCCTGAGCTCTGGGACAGCATAAATGCATATTAGAGGCAATAAATCAGCTCCTTGTAACTGCAGTGCCCCTTGGCATAGACCAAGGTAGGCTGTGCTCCCTGACCTGATCTGGAGCCCTCCCAGGAGCCTCTGTTTCTCTCTCCTCACTGTTTTGCTGCTCTGATCACCTGAGTTTAGCTGGTCACAGTGTGCCCTTATTAAATGTGCAGAGTGCCCCCTCGGTGCCCTTCTTGGATGGCACCACTGCCAGGTGCCAGGGCACAGCCAGGACTGATGTGTGATTTATTCATATCAGATCCTTATTTAATGGAAAACCCCAAATTGTTGCAGAGGTGTCCAAATAAATCACATTGCAATTTGCCTCTGCTCCAGAGTGCCCCAAGATGTGTCTGAGAAGGGTTGCTGTTGCTCAGCAGCTCAAACCCAAAAATGATTATTCTGTGGGAAGAGATTGGCAATTACCAAATATTCATAAAGAGGACACTCATGTATAAACTATGTGTATTGGAACTGGCTGGTGATTTCCCATCAGAATCCATTTTCAGAAAAGCATATGATTTCCACAAAAATCTGTATCAAAGAGAAATCTTTCCTTTCATTTTTTAGAAATAGTTTTTTTCCTTCTTCTCCCTAGATCAGCTCAGTATTTATTTCACTTTTGTGAGCTGCTCTGGGTGTCTGAATTCCTTCTACCAGGGATTGCTTCAGCCTCTGCAAACATCATTTATTGTGCAACTTAAGTGAAATGGATACATGATTAAATAACCAAACAAACTACATTTTGATCCTTCTTCTGCAAAATTAATATTAATGACTATGGAAGTGTTATTGAAGCACTTTGCCTCTCCTCTCTAAGTCTTGACTTATTTTGTCTCAATAGTAAAAGAAAGAGTAAGAGAAATGGCTCCTCACAGCCTTCATGCAATCACTATTGCTCAGGAAATTTTCTGGCTGAATTTTCCCACTGAGTGAACTTTCCATTTAGGAATGAATTTCCTTTGAAAAGGCAGCAGAAAGACATTCCACAGGAGGTTTTCATCAGCATCAGCAGTGGAAAGGCATGAAGTGGAAAGGTGTTGCCCATCCCTTGAACCATTTCCTTCAGCCTTTTCCTTTTCTTTTTTGAAGAAATCAAAACTCTCCAGGGCAATCCCCTCCTAGGTGCTCCAGCCAGGGGTAATAATGAGAGTCAGAGCAGAACCACCAGCTTGGACTGGGAACAGACTGGAACCAACCCTGGAACTGGGTGTTCACACATCTGTCCTCTCTTCTCTCGCCCTCCTTGCCCACCCTGGCTGCCGCAATTTGATGTTGTGGGAGAGGCTGTGTGAGCAGATGGAGAGCTCAATTCCTGTTGTGTTCATGTTGTGTTCATGGAGAGCTCTGTTCATGGGGAGCTCAATTCCTGTTGTGTTCATGGAGAGCTCAATTCCTGCCCCTGTCCTTGCCAGGGCTCCTCTGGGGCAGGCCTGGAGCTTGCTGCCACTCCTTCCACACCCATGTTGCCTCTTCCAAGCTTTCAAACAGGATGCCAGGAGTAAATAAAAAACCATCAGAGCTGTACCAGACTTGTTATATAAATGGTATGAGATGTAAAATATGGCGAAGCTATTGGGTGAATGAAAACAAGTGGCAGAGAGTTGTGAGTATTGCAGTGTAGATCACTCCCCTAATTTGATTCAATTGCCTTTCCACATTCATTCCAGACAGAAAAATGCTGCAAATATCATTTCTTTTCAGAGATGATGGGTTAATATAAGTATTAATGGGAGTTTTCATCACTATCAGATTAAAGCCCTAAGAGACAGGCATCCCAGCAGATTTAGGAGGACACTTAGGCTCCTCCATAGGATGCTCACCATAATTTATTGTTTCAGGTTCCCTGAGAAATCCCCTGGAGAATCCTCACTGCATCCCTGTAAAGGAAACCAAGGCATCAAAGTCTGTTTTTAAAACTCCTCCTCTTCTTCCAGTCTGTGTCATACAGAAATAGGAAATGAGGTTTAACAATTTTGTTAAACCATTTGCAATTACAAATAAGAATTTTATGTCAAGCTCCCAGTGACATATGTTTCACTCTGCAACCTTATCTCAGAGTAGATTGCTTTGGGAAAGACAGAGATTTATTCTGAAACATTCTGCTTTCATCTCTTTATAGTTCTTTTGATGATTTTAAATGTTTGTGCTATTGGTACTTACATACAGTAAATGATAAATGATATATTATAACAACAACTCCACGAAGCTGAATTGCTTTTTTTACTGAATTTAGTGAATTTACTGCCTTGAAAGGTAACAGATTGATAGCACTAGTGAATTAAATCCTCTCTTTATCCCCAGAACAAGAATAATATGGGCAGTGCAAATATTTTCCAGTGCTATAAATCAGCCATGGCACCTCAACTCTCATCCACAGGGACCTGCTGCTCCCTGCTTTTATTTTGCTTTTTTTCCTAAAGCTTCTTTAGGGATTTTACAGAATATATCAATTTTAAGAAGAAAAGGGTGGTGGAATACCTCATAAGCCTCTGGTTTATGTATGAAACAAAAACTATTAAATTATAAATTATTAGAATTATTAGGAATACATTATTTGGGGGGTAGTGCTGCCTCAGAAGGTGGAACAGGAGCTGCTGAAATAAACTCCTAATCCAGCCATGGATGGGAGACTCCCCTCCACCTCTCACAGACACTGAAATCTCCACACTTTTACTGCTGATACTGTCATAAACCTCCAAGTGGCCACCTTGGAAACACCAGAAACCATTGAAATGTTAGAAATACAGTGCTGTGTTCTCCCAGATATATTTACTTCATTGCTCTCAGTGAAGTTAATCTGATTTATACACATCACCCCACAGGAAAAGCAAGTTTCCAACAGAGCTCAGAAAGACCTCATGGGAGTTAAGGGTCAATTTCTAGCCAGCCCAATAATTTATTTTCCACAAGGCTTCCTCTGTTCAGTATTCTCCACCACACATTTTGCAAAATCCAGATTTTTCATCTTTCGAGACAGGTAAAAATCAATTCATTACTGAATTTTTCTGAAGAAAATTGTGTGCAGGGAAAAAGCAGGTGTTAAATAAAAACTGAGGCACTCCAAACACATTATTTCAGCTCTTATAAATAACAGTTGTCTCTTAAATTCATCTCTTGTAAAGAGATCTCATCTAATTCACCCGCCTTTGAAAACCCAGTAATATAAAACTAATGGAATAATATTTATTGTTATAGACCAATAGCGTTTTAGAGGCAATGAAGGGGCTGGAATAGGTTTTATTTCATGTGGGCTTTTTTCCTACCAAGGTAAGTATTCATTTCAAATATCACATCAATTGGAATCATAACTCTGTGTTACAAACCTGTGTGGCTTTTTGGGCAGTAGATAATGGGCTGCTCCTAAATAATTGCCTTCCTGTCTCCCACTGCACACAGACCTCCCTCGGGCTAGTTTTGCAATGATTCCTTTCTTTCTGCCCAACTTTTTCTGTTGTTGTCCATCTTGACATTTTTATGACCTCATTTTGGATTAGCTGTTTTAGCCACCTTTTTAAGGGACATTTCACCCTCAGTGCAATGGCCCTTGGCTTCTAATATTCATAAAATTCAAATCTTGCCTTCAGCCAGTTATTTCTGTTGCTTCCTTCTCCAGCTGCTTTTCTATCCTTTCAGTTTGATTGGCAATATGTGTTTTGCTGTGAACCACCCAAAAATTCTGCAGTTGCTGCTTCTGAAGGTCCATGAAAACCATACAAGTGCAGCAGAGATCATTTTTCTGTTTTCAGCTTTAGTTTTTACTGTGGCTCAAACCAGTGCAATGCAGGGACATGAAATTAGTGGTTTATCATAGCAAATCTTGTGAAAGCATTCTGGTGTTTATTTATATCAACCCAAGAAAAAACATTTTTACTTTATTAGGGATTTTAATAACATTTACCTGTTTGGATTTCACAGCCTCAGTGTCACATGATGGGCTTTACACAGCTGACTGCTTGTTAATTGAATACTCCAATTCAACCTCTAATTCTGCCTTTTAATGGTTGAAAGGCCATTAAAGCAGTTATTTCTCTAATAGCTGTGTAGGAAAGGGGATTTGTTTTCTTTCATCCCATCCAACTCTCTCCCTCACCTTTGGCTGAGTGCTCTGAAGGGGCTGACCAGACCCTTTTGGTTCCAGCTTGGTGCCAGAGCAGCTCAAAGCTCATTTTCAGAATTACCTCACAATGCAAATAAGACAGACTTGCTCTGTTTGTGTTTTCCACAATAAAACCCTAAGATCAGTGTTTCCTGTTAGCACATATTAATTTTATTTATATTATATACATTATATATTATTCTTATATTATGTATTTTAGATTTTTATCATTTAATATATTATAACTTGTAATTTAAATGTTTAAAAATTTTATAAATTTATGAAAAATCATATATTTTAAATATAACATATACAATCCATTATAATATTGTGTATAATATATGTTATAAATATCTATTTTTATATATATATTATCTATTCTATATATTATGTCTTTTTTTTTGTTATTTTATTAGCCTAAAACAATGGTCTGCAGAACTCCTTTGAAAAATTCATCCAAACATTTTTCCAGCTAGAGAACCTGGGTGGAGCTAAATAAGTCCTCAGAAAATTGCACAGGAGGAAAGAAAACTTGATTTTTTTTTAAATTTCTCCAACATGCCCAGAGCTTTATAAAATCCTGGTCCAGGCTGAAGCACACTGGGTTACAGGACACTTCTCTGCAGCTCTAAAAAAAGAAGCAGATGTTTGCACCTGCCAGCTTTGCTCCTGACTGCCATGCTGTGAACGTGTAATCACTGCAGGTAATGGCATCTTGCTGAAGAGTTAACTCAATAATTTGCATTAAGGGACATGGAGCTGATGATTCATTTTGCTACAGCATTTTGCTGCACACTTAGTAGAACTGACTCAATACCAATGGCTAAATTATGACTAAATACCATTGGCTAAGTTGGTATCTGATTTTATAACTCCATCCTAATGTGCTTTGCTCTTTTTTGGGCTTGCTAATGCATTGCAAATTGTCAATTCTTTAAAATATTCTAGAAAATGTCAACTCACATCGTTGCTTGGCCTAAAGTCAAATGTAACAAATGCTTTGTTAAATAATTGGTGTAAGACTAGAGAACAGAGTCATCCATCACCCAGTCACAGGTTTTGTTTTGTTTCCAGTAAGTTCCTTGAGTGCAATTTCCTCTGGTAATAAATCTTAGATCTGTGATATTCAATAGCATTACACAACACTGAATTTTCTCTGTGCGCTTAACGTAGGCTAAACACCAAAATGAAAACCAAGAGCTTGCACAGACCTTTCACAGCATTTTTGAGTGTACAGTGGACATAAAATATTTAAGATATGAGCCAGCTACTGCTCAGCTGAAGAGGAAACTTCTGTTATTCCCCCAGTGCTCATTATCAAGCTTGCTGAACTTTCCTCAGGAGCAGCTGGTGCTGGGCAGTGCCTGATGAAATGAACAGTCTGCCTTGTCACATCACAAATGCTTCCTCGAGTTTGGAGAGGGTCACAGAGCAGAAATTGGCTGTTTCACGGAGCAGGAGCTGTTGCATCAGCCACATTTTCAGCTTTTGGGTAAAGCCCACCCCAGTGAGGATCCCCCTGGTCCTGCAGGGCCCTGCACTGGAGATGAGGATTTGGGGAATGAGGCACTTCAGTGCTGCAAAGGAACCTCAGCAGCCACTTTGTTTCCTTTTCTACTGTGAATCTGAGAATCTAGTTCCCATTACATTAACCTTCTCTAATATTGTGGTTTTGGTTTTGATTTATTTAAGTTCTTTGGAAGGCAAATCAATTAGTAAAAGATTCAGTTGCACAAGCTCACAGCGACATTGAGGGTCTAAGTGGTTCATTAAATAAAAGAATAAATGGAAATATCTTTGATAAGTTCTGGCTTTCTCTGTGTTTTAGGATCTGAGTCAAAATGGTACCAAAACACAATGCAATTTGGTCCACTTTTTTGGCTGGAATGACTGAGAATTTCAATGATTTGGTAAGATTTTCAGGTGAATTATGAAGACCCTTTTATCACCAGTTTCTCTGAGACTGTCTTACCAAAACTGACTCCAGGTTTAGCTGGGAAAAACTTGCAATTTTTTCACCTAAAATAGCAGTATGAACCCATTTTCTGTTGGCCAGGATTCCACTACCTGTTCTACCAGGAGATGCTAAAGCAGAGATTAAACTCCAGGGAAATACCTGAGCACCAGACCCATGGATCTGGGGTCTACAGGCAGCTTCCAGTCTCTCATGAGGTTTCTTGTCATTTTTTTTTTGTAAGGTGAAGACAAGATATTTTATTTTAATATTGGCACAAGGGCAGTGGATGAAAGTATTGGCATCTCAAAAAAGACTTTCTGGAATTTCTGGAATACCTGCAGCATTTCCTAGAAATTGCTAATGTCATTTGGTGACAGGCTGCAAATAAAATGGTTAAATATGATGCTTGTAGATGGGCTTGTTGAAAGCTTTGATCACAGAGAGAAAGGGGTTCTTTTAAAAACCTACTGTTAACAGTAGGTAAAAGTTAATGAGAAACATGTAAATAATTAATTCTTCCTCTAGAGCCAGAAAAGATTTGTTGTTCCTGTTAATGGACTCACAATATATGTTGTATTGTCTTTTCTGAATTACTTGATCTTCATACAAAAGAAAATAATTTATTGCACCAATAGCTTTAGCACTGTTTTCCCAGAAAACAATATTTTCCTGGGTTAACTACAGCAGCATGCCTTGATGATAACACATGGCACAGCTAAAGTGACACTTCAAAAATAAACAGGATACTTTAAATCAAAAAAAAATGGAGAAGGAAAATATGGGGAAAAAAATTCTGGCACTTGATATTTGCAAAAAAGCTATTGCAAAGCACACAGAACTGTCTCAGATGACCCAGCTGTAATGCTGCATTTAAACAGATTTCCTTTCTCCACATGGTGTTGCTCCAGGAGAAGCAAATTTATTTCTTTTTATTTATTTACAAATACAATAAGCAGAGTCACAGCCTGAAGGTCATTCAGGTCAAAAATACTCCCAGGATTGTTCAGATGTGGTCATTCCACAGCTGAACTGAAAACATCCCCTCCCCACTTTGTTTGGTAAGTATTTTGGCAACGTTACAATGATCTCTCCCACAATTTGACATTGTGGTATTAAGTAATGTGATTGCTCTTAGCTGGCTCAAGGAAAATAATTCCTTGATACTTGTGATGAACTCTTAATTTTAATTCAACCTTTCTGACCTCATTCTCTGCATTGTTTTAGAAACTGAGCTGACACAGGGGCATCTCATGCAGTGATATCTTGCCATGAGCCAGAGGATAGCTGGGGGACAGGTACTGGGTGTAAAAAACACATAAAAATTTGTCAGCCAGGTCCTTTCTGGATAAGACACTCAGCTCATGGTACAGCTTCATCCATGTGTGACAGACACCGATGGTATTTAATCATTATAAATGCACAGGACCTACTGCTGCTCCTGCTCCTGATGGAAAAGTTGCACCTTGGCTATCTGATGCTATTATTTTTCATTTATAAGTAAGTAAGTGAATAAATATAGTAGAAGGATTTTGATTTTGATTTTGATTTTGATTTTGATTTTTTTTTAAGTTTTACTTTTATTTTTAAATTTTTACTTTTCTTTTTAAATTTTTATTGATTTTTTAATTTTATGTTTAATTTTACTTTTTGGTTTTTTAATTTTTAATTTTTATTTTTATTGTTTGTTTTTTTTAGGTTTTAAAATTTTTTAATTTTATTTTTAATTTTTACTGTTATTTTTATTTTTACTGTTATTTTTATTTTTTAGTTTTAGGGGTCTTTTTTTTGTTTGTTTTTGTTTGTTGTTTTGGTTTTCTTTTTAATGCAAATCATAGCAAGTTCCAGAGGCTAGGGATTTACCAACGGCTGCAAAGATACACACTAACACTAAACAAAAACTAACCTAAAAGAAAAAAAACACAGAAAAAAACAGGGGGAAGAAGCAATTTAAATAATTTAAATATCCTCAGGATATTTTTTTGAACTGATCATCCCAGGAGGAAGCCCTGGTGAGGCCCCAGCAGGGCAGCAGCCACCCCCATGCCCACACTAGAGCAGGACCTGGCCTGAGCTTGTGCCTTCCCTCAGCCTTTGCATCACCACATACTCCCCCAATCTCCATGAATTCCATAATTCCATAACAAAGCAGGTTCTCCATCCCTCCTGCAGCCTCCCCATCCTCCCCAGCAGCTGCGGCACTGTCCTGCCTCCAGGCAAACCCTTGCACTTCAGGCAGCACATCCCCTCTCCTCTGAGCATCCCAAAAAGGGAAGCATTTTAAATTCCTGTGTCACCCAGCAGGACATGGAATTACTTCATCCTGGTTTTCCTTTCTCCCCATGGCTGTCTGAAATAGCTCTGCAGAAATGGAGAATCTCAGTGACTTTTCACACCAGGGCGGTCCCCCATCTTCCCCCAGCAGACTGTCACCCCTCAGGAACAGGCACATGCTTGAGCCTTTTTTCCTGCTTCCTGTGAAAGCTTTTCTCCCCTGATCCAACTGTTAGCAAGTCTTTGGTCACTTGGTGGGCGGGAAAAGCTCCACACAGCCCCAGGCACGCCATCCCTGTTTGTGCCTTGGGTACAGGAGAAGATGATGAGCCTTGCCCACGTGTGCTGAGCTGCTGCCTTGTTTTCTGCAGCTGCTGAGTGCCACCCATGTGTCACAGGCACCTCCCATCCTCCCTGGAAAATACTTGGGTCAGAAATGAGGCCACATCCAGCAGCAACAGATCCTGCTGCGTTGGTAATTCCTGCAGGAATCATCCCTGGCCCTTTGTGATGTGCTGTTCCCCACATCTGGCCATGGCAAACATCTCAACCTGTCAGTGGCCGTGGCTATTTCTGGGTTTCTGCTTCCCAGCTGCATGTGACCTAGCAACAGATCTGGGAGAGCAAATGATATCAGTCCTGATGGGAATTAAAATCATATATCTTTTGCAGGGCACAGATGCTTGGAGGGGTGCTGCTCCCCACACCGAAATGCTGTGAGAAATGTTCCCCAATTCCCTCCTCGTGCCATGCAAGGCAGACAGGTTTTGTTCTGTATCTATTTAGCTTAGTCTGACACAGCAAGCAGCCTGGGAAAGCATCAGCAGGCATCAATAATAGAAATAATTAAGAGTTACATGATGAGGGCTTACCAGGCATGTTCCAGTGTGTAGCAGAGTCACACAGGGAGTCACATTCTCCTCTCCAAAGCAGCTCTCCCCTCCCTGAATTATCCAGCTGCCCAGCAGATGGTGGTATTATTTCAACTACTCTGCTCTGAGCTCCCTGGGAAGCAGCCAGGCTGCACAGAACAACCGTAGGAAAAGTTGGTGCAGGGTTTCACAGCTCACACTGTTGCGTTCACAGGTTATTTCCTGCAGCATCCTGATATTCCTTCTTGTAGAAATAAATGTTGCTGATGTGTATCAGCCTCCTGGAACCCAAAGGGGACTTGCAAGAAGGTTGAAGAGGGGCTTTCTTCAAGGGCAGAGGGGGAATGGCTTCACACTGACAAAAGACAGGGGCAGATTGGATATCAGGAAGAAATTCTTCCCTGTGAGGAGGTGAGGCCCTGGTTGCTCAGAGAAGCTGTGGCTGCCCCATCCCTGGAAGTGTCCAAGGCCAGGTTGGAAGAGGTTTTAAGCAACCTGGTCTAGAGGAAGATGTCCCTGCCCATGGCAGAGGGATTGGAACAAGATTCTATGGTTTATTAAACTAACATTCTTACAGTTGTCTTGCATAAAATGCTGGCAACATGAGGGAGATCCCCTTCTCACTATCAGGAAGAAATAATTCTTTAAAAGATCTCTTTTCCAGAAATTTCAAGCAATATTTGAGCCATGGCCTTGTGGTGCCATTACCTCCTGGGAATTCCAGCCTTTTCCACAGCTTCTGTGGGATAACCCAATTACTCATCTTCTTTACCAGCAATAAGCTGCTTCTTTCTTTTTTCAGTTCTTGTAACAGTTTGTTCTGCTCTGGTTTCCCCCTCCTGAGCAGATACTTCAATAGATATGGTTTCTCTCTTCCATCTCCTTTTTGCAGTCTGTGTTTTGTCCTTTTCCCTCTGAGCTGGGCACATCTACAAACATCAGTTTCTCTCCTGGGTTTTTGGCTGCCATGGAGCAAGATTCCCCAAAGGAGAAGTAAACCCCATCCCAGATGGTGTTGGTGCCTTTGCATGGGAGATAGAGAGGACAAATAGCATTTTTAGTGTGGAGTCTCTCTCTACTCTCATAAGTTGTACTTAATCTTTTGCTTATTTTATTATAAGCCATTGAAGCCTGACATGATCCGTCACCAGCTGGGAATGATCATCCAAAGGAAGTTACAAAAAAATTGTTTGCTGAATAATACCTAATAATAATTGATAATATTCATTCAGTTGTGACCTGATACAATATCTGGAGGCTTTCCAGAGGAATGACATATTTCAGTGCAGACTTCGTGAGCTGCTGCACATATTTATTAATTTAGCTGCTGTGGATCCTCATGAATACTTTATATGAACCCAAAGTCTGGAACATGATGCAGATAATTTTCCTGATGCCAGCAGGAGCAGAAATTTGTCATACCTATTTAGGTCTTGTGACTCTATATTAGAGTGCTAAGAAAGAAATAATTGATTATGAATATTGAATATTATGTAAAAATATTTAGGAATAAACTTTTTTTTTAATATTGCTCACCTGTAGCTTTCCTTGAGCTCTATCACTTAACCTGCAGCCAGGTTGCACATAGCTGGCAGAACATCCCAGCCTCTGGAATGCTGGCCCTGGTGGGAAATCTCAGAAAAATCAGAATTTTGAGGCACCCACAGTGCAGATACAGCTCAAATTTGAGGGTGGGACCCAAAATTCTGTTTCAAGTGTTTCCTCTAACAGCACAGGCCATGTCTGACCAAGGCTGGTACTGCAGAGCTGTAGCCTGGATTGCACTTATCCCACCCACTCAGCCATGCACAGTGAGGTATCAAAATGTGAGAGACACAAGAAGGAGACTGCTCATGAGAACTACAGAGTATAGTTTTTGTAATATCAGGCAATTTATATGCAAAATGTCTGCAATCTGAAAAAAAGTGCCTTAAATGCAATTTTACAAAATTCAGCAATAAAACCCCTGTATCTGACAATGACAAAACAGCGTATTAAAAACATGTCACTCAGAGAGGAGGTGTTCTTTGTGGGGGAAACAAGGTTTGTAATGTGGAGTTAAAACAGCGGTGGCAGGAGCAGGACCAGTCATGCACAGCTGATCCCGGTCCCCAGCAGGGCCAGGGTGGGAGTTTGGAGGTGCAGAAATTCTTCACACTTCAGAATGCTGCTGTGGGCACCAGGACTCTGCACTGGGGCTGCCAGGGCTGTGGGTTTGTAGAATTGCACCCTACAATAATAGGAAACAGTTGCTGGTCAAGTGGTAAATTCTTCTAAATTGTCTCAAATGGGAATAGCCCAGCAATTCCTTTCTTCTTTGTGTTCCAGGCCCCAAAGCACTTCATTTTCAAACAGTTAAAAATAATTAATAAACTAATCAAGTCTTACCTAATCATCCTGGTTATGAATATTGTGAATATTACCTTTGAATTTTACATCTCCCTGGTCTTTAAGATGGCCTTTCACTGCACTTGATCTCTACAGAAATGATCAGAAGATTTTCTTGTAACCCAAAGACAAATAAATTAAGGAGATGTCTCAAAGTAGAAAATAGAAGCAGTTCCCTTACTTACAGAAAAAGCAGCCAAAAAAATTCACCAAAGAGAGTGGAATAATGCATACCCTACATCCTTGAAATGAACTTTAGACAGCTGTAGAGGAACTGGGACATTTTGGTTGTACAGTACCAAAAATGAGGTCAGAACCTAGCTTTCATGGGAATTAGATCTTTATATATCTTGTCTGTGCTTGATTAGAGCAGCGGGATGAAGCGCAAGTATTTTTATATATTTCTAGTATTTTCTCTTTCTCTCTCTCTTTTTTTTTTTTTTGGCTCCTCTTAAATCTATTTCCAAAGTAGTAAGATGGAAGGTTTAGATGCTGGAAAGCAGTCTCAGTCACAGAAGACACAATACAGTGTGCAATTTAACAGGATTATCAGAAATTATTACCCAAGATTTTGTTCTACTAAATGTTCACCCATCCTTTGTCAAGTATTTCTAATTACCAGGATTTTAATGGTAATGTTTAACAGCCCCAGAACTCCAGGGTCTTTTAGTATCTGCCACAACTGGGTTTTCAATTATCATTTAATTTCCATCATCATAATTATCCTTCATTACAGCAACATTCTTAAATCGGACTCATCAAAGCAAAATTTTTTTCCTTGTTTAACTTGACTTGCAACTCAGACTGGGATTTAACCTCTCAAACTGTCATTTCACTCTGTAGTTTCAATAAATGGAAAAAAACCACCAACCCACTTTGGTTTCCCCCATGCAGCAGCTGTTGTTTTGGTGTTGGGGACACGCCATGATTTTTGTCAAAACTGAGAGTCAAGGGTTGAGTATTTATACAATTCTTGTAATAATAGCAGGAAGAGTGCAAGATAGAGCTCTGTGATATTTGCAACAGTCACTCACAGCACAGCATGGCTGACCTTCAGAGAACCCAGCACGTAACAAAGGAGTATTTGTAGTAGATAAGAGATCTCTCTGATAATTCACGTATCTTAGAAGAGCAATCCATTTGATATGCTATTAATTACATGAAAAATATGCTGGGATACCAGTAAGCTACAGCTCTTAGTTTATTTAAATTTCTCATATGCAATTCATTTCCAAAGTGCCTCAAGGTTTGCATTTGGAAAGTGTGATCAGCCTACAAAGGAATTTCCATGTTGTCAGTGTCAGATCTTCCAGCCTCCAGCAGCTGTGAGTGACCTCAGTGTGATGGCAAAGCAGGATGGAGTCTGCCTGCCTCCAGAAGTGGCTTTTCAATCCCACTGAAGCAGGTCACTGGAGGCAGTGCTGCACTGCTGCATGGAGCCATTCCCCACCTCACCCTGAGCTCGTTGAAGGCAATTTTAGTGCTGATTTTGTGGGAACAGACTCCAGCTCTCCATCCCTGTGTCAGTGTGCTTTCAAAATTCCTTCTGCAGTGCTTCATCCGAGAACTCAATTTCACAAATTCAGATCAGGAAGGCTGCAAAGCAAATGTGGCTGTGACAAGCAGGTCATGATAAAGGGTTGGGTGCTGTTTATTGCTTTGAGTACGTCTGTGGTATTTCTTCTCTCAAACCTGTGTGGCATCCTCAGTTTAGAAGGTTTCTAAATTAAACCTAGAATATAAGAAATACTACATTATAGCATGGAGTCATTCCCCACCTCACCCTGAGCTAGTTGAAGGCAATTCTGTTGCTGATTTTGTGGGAACAGACTCCAGCTCTCCATCCCTGTGTCAGTGTGCTTTCAAAATTCCTTCTGCAGTGCTTCATCCAAGAACTCAATTTCACAAATTCAGATCAGGAAGGCTGCAAAACAAATGTGGCTGTGACAAGCAGGTCATAATAAAGTTTATTTACTGTTTATTACTTTGAGTACTTCTGTGGTATTTCCTCTCTTAAGCAGCCTCAGCTTAGAAGGTTTCTAAATTAAAACTAAAATATAAGAAATACTACATCATAGAGAAAAAATAACTGGTAATCTCACTTTATTTGATGGAGAAAAATAACTGGCAATCTCATGATCCTCCTCTGTCACTGCCCTGTGGGTGCTGTGTGGTGCAAGGAGATTGTGGGGTGTAAGCCAGCCCTGGTACCCAGCTGAGCCTGGGAGTGCCTCTAGAATTTTGGACCAGTCACTTGACCTTCCTCCCTTTCATTCAAGCAAACTGGAAAATCAGAGGCAACACAGAGCCAGAGTGAAAACTGGACATTTGTTGGAGCAGTGTTTTCTAGAGAGGGGAATTGCAAAGCATAATTTTGGAACAGCAACTTTGTTCAGCACTGCAATAATGTGTGTTCCATATGCAAGCAGCAATTCTGTATATACAGAGTGCAAAATAAATTTATGAGATTTATAGATGCATGTCTTTGCTTTTTTGGCTGTGTGCTATGCACTAAAGAGATCTTCTTGCAGCTGCCTAAAATCTATAGATAATAAAAGTGTAGTCCATATTCAATTGCTTATTAATCTAGATCTTCTCTTTACATTTTATTAATTTTAATGCAGCTGATTAGTGGGCAGAAGACATGATTTATATAAAGGCTGCACTTAGCTCATTGCAAGAGGCTTAAGCTCTCAGCTGTAGCATGAGAAGGAAGGAGCCTGGAAACATTTTCTTTCCCTCTCTTCTGCATCTTTGCTCTCTGCAATCCAGTGTTGACTGCACAGTGTGGCCAGGAGAACACAGAGCCATTCCTGTTCTTGGCCACACCTGATCTTGGTGATCATCCTGCACATTCCTGTTATTCCTGGTCCTGCTGACCATCCTGCTCCATCCAGGCTGGAGTGGATGACCTCCAGATATTCCTCCAATGGACATTTCTGGGTTCCCTTGGTCCTGCTGCTCAGGGGTGCAAAATCAGCCTAGATGGCATCATCTGTGAGCAGGGGACTCTGCAAGGCCTGAGGGGCCTTACTGAACTTCTTAAGTAATTATCTTGGAAACCTTAAATCCTCAAGAGTTTATTTTGATTCATGTCTGCCTGGGAACTCTTCTGGGTGTGCAAATCTGCATCTGGGTCTTACTTTTACCCCTCCTAAATGCCTTTGATAGGAAACCTGCAACTGTTGTAAGTGGGAGATGGTAGAAGATGCTTATTTTAAAAAAATAACCCCTCTCCAAAAAACTAAAACCAAAAATTAAAACAAACATACAAACAAAAACAAAACAAATCCCCCACAAAACAAAACCCCAAAACAAACAAAAAAGGACACTATAAAATATATTTTCCATCTAAGATGATAGTTGACTTTTTAATAAAATTTTCTATTTCACATAACAGTTCCTGAGCCGCTGACAATTCCAGAATAGCAGCCTTAGAGTAGTTTTGTTCTTCCTCACTGATAAAATTCCTCCTGTTGTCACAAATGCAGCAGTAGGATAATGGTAGCAGTGAAATCTACCTGTGTCAGATCAACGTGATTTGATTTACAGTCTGTAGGTAGCTACTTAATTCACAGCTATATAAATAAATATTTTAAAAAATCAAGTATTGCAAATAAATATGTCAGAGTGGGAATAACTAAGATAGTTTATGGAAATATCAATAATGCCATGAGTTGTGTGTGACACCAAAGAAATAAGCAATTACAAGGCATGGCTTGAATACTACTACTGTGGTAGGAAAGCAGTTTGAAGCAAAGATGAGGATTTTTATTTCCTGATGGCATTTTGAGAGCCAGCCCCCTTACAAGCTGGTCATCCTTAATGCTGTTAAGAACTGTCAAGATTAAAGCAAATTTGTGCACGTGAAAGTAAGTGCATGTGCTTGATCTTACCTGTTTGTTTTCATGCAGTCCCAGTGTAATTGCTCTTTACATCCATGAAGTTAATCAACAGCATGACTGATAAAACTCCTCCTGTTGTGGCCCATTTAAAATCTTTAGGAATTATTGGCTGGCTTAAATAATGAGAGGATGAAATAGCATTTGTTTCTAGCTGGTCTTTGGACTGGCTTTGTGGCGCAACACTTGCAATGTACAGGAATGTATAATTCAAAATTATCCACTGTGTTTTAAAAATATTCACAGAAAATACTTTTACTCACACAATATTGCCTGTTCCTCTTCAGTTTGGGTTGCTAGTGAAAATATGTTGAATTTCAGGGGTGATCAAGAGAGGCAGCAGAAAGCATTGTCCCAAACTCAAGTAAATTCATGACCAGGTTTTATCTGTCCTGGTTGAATTAGCAGCTCTTGCTAAGCACTGCTCTGGGTATGGCCCATCTGCCACTTCAGCCCATTCCACCCAACATCTCCTGTAAGATGGAAGCAAAAAAACTGTCATTCTTTGCTTAACCTGTTCTTGAAGGAGAATCTGTCTCTCCTAAAATGTTGTGCCCTGAGTGGGGAAAGTGTCTGAGCTCTCAGAGTCAGCTGTGCTGGGGCTGGCTGCATTGCAGGAGTCCTTCCCAGCTGGAATTCCCATTTCATCTGCTGGGACTGAATTCAGCGCACTTCATCCAAGCAGCCCCCAGAAGAGGCAGGCAGGCAAATTCTACCAGAAAAATCCAAATTTGGCTGCATGGGGAGAGTTGACTCTGGCTTGAGTTACCTCTGTGAGCACAAGTGCATATTTCAAACTCTGCAAGCACATATGGCAGTGGCTGGCAATTAGGCATCCCCTGACAAGGATGTTTGTCTTCAAAGTCAACAAATGCAGTGTGATCACCCTTTGTCTAGGTAAAGAACAAAAGTATTGCAGTTCCTTATTTAAAATTATTTACTTTGTTTATCATTCATGAAAGTCTAATCGCACCATCATTTAATAAAATAATATTGAAAGAGCCAGCAAGATCTCAGCAAGAAATTTTATCTGTCCTTTGATTGCAATAACTTACAAGCCAAGCAGAAAAGCACTAAATAAAATGGAAAACACTCATCCTGTTCACTTTTCTATTAGCACAGGATTGTTTTGCCTTTTCTTTCATCAGTGTCTTGTCTAGTCTGGTCTCCAGTGTTCCTGTGAGACTTCTGAAATAATTTAGCAATAAAATAGATAGTGCTGTTAAAATTTTCTCTTTGATATGTATTGGCATTTGTCAGATATTTCACTTTTCTCTGATTAAGAAGAAGTGGCTAAATGTAAACCTTAACCAATCTTTTTTTTTATTAAATTAAATGAAAACAAAGATTGTTTTTAAAAAGTCATACAAAAATTAGGATTTGGTTATGATCGTGATTGATAAAATTTAACAAGTTGCATTTACAACCTCTGAGTTAATGTCCTGTCCAATGAATCATATTTGTGTGTCCTTTTTATCACATTTCTGTCATTGATAAGAAGAAGCTGCCCTACAGTGCTTGTGATCAAATCTGTTACTCATAGGCATGTTTTCAGATGAAGCTGTAATAAAGAAATATTTTCAATGGAGCTTTCTTTAAAAAAATATTAAATGCATTTTTGCAAATTAAATCAAATTTAAAGGAAAGCATGATAAATGTGAATATGTCAACAGTCACAGGCTCTGCAGTCCTGCCCTTGACTGACTGAGGGAAAGCTTTTCTGCTTTAGTAAATATTAAGAGTAAAATCTGAAAAAACACTAATTAATGTGCACAGCCCCTACTGACTCTCAGAAAGACATGACTTTTCAAGGTCACCTATCCATTTTCAATTATTCCATCTCTAGGCTTTAACAGGAGACTCACCTCACCGCGGTGTTCAAGAAAAAATGATGTGTCATATATTAGGAGCTACTTTAATGAGTGAAAAATCTAAATCCATTTTATTTAACTATTTAGAACCTTCCATTAGAGGAGCCTTGCCTGGAGTTTGGACGGGGGATCCAAAAATTCCTTGGATGATGGGGAAGAAAAAGTGTAGTAATTTCCTCTGATAATGAATGCAGAACAGCCAATCTTCCTCTGACTCCAAAACACTTTTACCTGGGCCCAAAGTGAGCTTTCACTGGGAAAAAAATCATAAATAAATTATGATTTAGCTCTTCACAGAAAAGAATACAATGCTTTAATAGCAAGAGCAGACTGAATGACTGCTTGTAGAGGAGAAGGACTCTTGGTATGACTAACATCAGATTAAAAATGAGTGCTCCAGAATGGATTCCTTATTGGATGTAAAACCCACTACCCATCCACTGAGGAACTGAAGGTTGGTTGTTTATTTTTTAGGGAAAAAGCCAAAAGACTATAAGGGCAATAAAGAGGAATCATACAATCTGCCAGCAAAGCAAACAGAGAAGTCTGGATATGCACATCCCACTTTGCCTTGTGTGCTGACAACTGATACTGAGAAATACCACCAGCCCACACCTCTGCCCTCCCGCTGCTCATCCTCATCTTGC
Organism: Geospiza fortis; assembly: GCF_000277835.1. Taxonomy (NCBI): domain Eukaryota; kingdom Metazoa; phylum Chordata; class Aves; order Passeriformes; family Thraupidae; genus Geospiza; species Geospiza fortis. Next base: position 3,647,325 of record NW_005054298.1, on the reverse strand, counting down.
CTAAAAAGAAAATAAAAAAGATGGAGCCTAGTTATAAGAATACAGAGATTCCTGTCCTGAAGCAGTGGGGAGCCAGATAGGAAGGGAAACACTGAGAGAAAAGCAGGATTTAATGAACAAGGAATGTTTCTATTATAATTAGCCCAACAAGAAAAATGGGTTATGTGAGCATCAGGAGGCATATGCTGTCCTGTGATACCAAAATTTCAATTCACCTCTGTGATGGAGGCTTACAAAATCCTGAGGTGGAAACGTGCTAAAACAAACTGTTCCATTTCCAGCACTGGCACCAGCACCACCCAGGGTGAGCCACCCACTTCTCCTCTGTCTCAGCTTGCAGCCCAGAAAAGCAGGTTAATAACACCAATCTCACAGAGAAGTCGTGAGCTTGCATTTCTCAGCCAGATTGGAGACAGCTAGAAAAGAGCTGAGGTAATTGACTGATAGTTGCAGAGCACTTTGAATGTAAATATCCAGTGGCCCGACTTTATTCAGGATTTCTTATCTTTAATTTCCCATTTACAAACATGTGGCACGCTTTTTAGCTGCAAAAGGCATTTTTTAAAGGAGCTTACAAGCTGTAGCATATCAGAAGATCTGAGCAGGGTGGATTTATTGTGCTTCTTTCAGGTTAACTGTTTGCAACTTTTACCACAGAAGTTTCAAAAGTGCAAGAAAACAAATCTAAATGCCTATTTAGCTTCAAAAGCATTTGGAAGACTAATAGCATGATGGTTTTATTCCCATAATTTCGGTGATTTTTCTTCTTTCCATTTCTGTCTTAATCTTGTGCTTTTGTCATTTTTAGGAGTTTTTTTACCTGGTTGATTTCTTCCCAGGCACCTCCAGAAAGAGGGTGAAAGGTGGGATCCAGAAAATCTGCTGGCACCAATGACAACTCCTGCCACACAGAAATGCTCCCAGGGAAATTAATTTAATTTAACAAGGCTATCAGGGAACATCTGTTCTTCCTCATGGATTTGCAGAGGTGGATTCCTCTTCTTCTTCCTCCCTTTCCTTTAGTCAAATGCTGATCCATGTGCTGTTTCTCCTGGACAGGCATCACACCGTCATGATTAGATAATTATTATTATAATTATTCAACTATAATTCAACTATAATTCAACAAGAGCAAAATGTGTGGATCAAAACCATTTCCTTTCCAGAGGCTGCTGTGTTTTTTGAAGGATGAAACAGTCCCTTTGGATGATCCAGCACAAGCTTTTGTGGGTTTAATGAAGAGACCAGGAAGGCTTTAATAGTGTCAAAGACCATTTTAAACACCACACACTTTTGTGACCCTGGTTCACACATGTAAGGAAAGACCAATCAGCTGTAATAATCTGCCTTGCCACACTGGAGAGTATTGAGTCCTCATCAAAGCTCCCATTTTCCACTGTGTTTCCAAGCTCCCAAAATCTGAACTTCTACCAATTGGCAGCGCAAGTATTCAGCCCTAGATTTCAAATTGTGATGTTGCTTTTGCTAAATGGGAGTGTTTCTGAGACAATTGTGTTCCTGCTCCAATAATCTCTGTGTAGCTGCTTTTTCCATCAAAGCCTTCCTCTGTGCTGGGGTGATTGCAGTTTCTTCCAGCTCAGGAGCACTGTTACAGGCAGGCTGGTCAGAACCAGCTCTGGCATGCCTGAAACTCTGACTCCTGCTTCTGCATGTCACTTTTCATCTTGTTTGGGCTTTAAGATGAGGGATCATGGTGCAGTGTTGTTCCAGAAGGCTTCAAAGTCATTGATCAAGAAATATGAATCCATCACTGTGTGTAATTGGGTGTGAACTGTCTTCATCCCACAACTGGCACATTGGCAACATCAAAGGGATGCACTTTTACTGAAATAGTCATCCTAGCAGCATCCTGTGTCTTGCTCATGCAGCTTTTACTAACTGAGAATGCAGAAAACAATTTGACATCACTGCTCAAGGCAGCTGGGGGCAAACCTTGAGCCTGCTGCACGGGCTCTCATGGGCAAGTCTTCTCTGGCATTAAAACAAATGAATTTATGGTCCTAGAGTTGGGTGGGCAAGTTCTCCCCTGTCATGGTTTGACACTGGCACAATGCCAGTGCCCCATGAAAATATACTTCCCTGGTGTTTGCTGTGAGATGTGACCAGGAAATAAGCAAAGCAGGCCTCTACCTTAGAAAAAAAAGTTTATTAACTAAACTACAAAAGGGAAACAAACCACACACACACACACACACACACACACACCTGGAAAATGAAAACTCCACAAAAAGCATTTCCTAGGGACATTAGGTAGGAATTTGAAGTGGCTTCTTAAACAGGAAATGTTCCTGGTTTTCTGAGAAGTCCTGATACACTCCTTTTTTTTCCTGCTGTACTAATTTTAATCCATTGTTTGACCCTCTCAGACACCCACTAGAAGCTCAGATGCTTGTCTCACACTTAACTCCCTCTTATGAGCTCTGTTCTGCTGGGCTGTCTGCAGGGAATGAGGGTAACCAGTGTGTAAACTCATATTATTCCCACTCTTCATTCCCTTTTTATCCTTCTTTGTGTGTGAGAGTTGAGGAGGGATTGTATCTCTGAACTGTGCAGAGATCGTCACACTTTTAGGTAGTGCTACCAAAAAAATTAAAGAGAGTAAAAATGGAACAGAGATTATTTTCTAAACACCTCATCATACTTCACTGGCTCCATCAGTCCCAGGATGTGCATGAGGAAATCCTGCACACAGATTACATCACAAACAGGAACAGACTTTTGCTATCTAACCCAAGAGCTCTTATCAATATTTGATGCTACTTTCACTTGGACTGTGTCTTTTTAAACATGCCTTGAAATCTTTTGTAATGTGAATCCAGTCAAATAAGCGTAGACCCTGCTTCTTTGTATTTCTCATTATTGCTTTGGACAAAATATTTCCAAAAAAGCTCTGGCAGTGCATGGCAGGCTTCATATAATAGAGGCTTGCAATGGATTTGCTGACAGGCTCTTAGTTAGTGCAGCACTAGCCACCAGAGCTATGATAAAGAGCTTTATCTGGGATTAAAGCTTCTGGAATTACTCATTAATTGGATTAATGAACTGTAATTCATCATGCATGCCAATCCTACTTTGCTCTAGCTTCTTCTTCCACCCTCCTTGTAACATTCATCCAAAGGAAGACCTCTGTTCTGGGAAAGTTCAAGAACAATGTTAAGGCTTCAATGATTCATTTTAAATCCCTAATGTGATCAAAAATCCCTTTATTTCTTCCTGGAGCACCTCTATAACTTTTCATTATATCATACTTAGAGCATTTCTTTAAAACCTCTCATTTCAGAGCTTAGGTCTGTCTGAGGAGTTTTTTTAAGCTTTCAAGGCTGAGAAGCATCTTCACTGTTGTTTTTAATTTTTTATTTTAAGAAATTAAAGTACTTCAAGTGCTTAACTTAGATTTGTGTGTGTGTATGTCTTGTAATGCATTCTATTAAAATATTTACTTAAGTAGACCCAGAAAGAAACACAGGTTGAAACTTCAGTTGATTGTGGTTAAAAAATCTTCGGAAAATATACTCTACCTTTTTTTGTTCCTCACTTTTTATTCCTATGTGCTGATAAATGATCTAAAACATTAGCATGTGTTTTTTAGCTTTTTGCCTCCAATAAGCTGATTCATTTGCACCTTCAAAGGACACTTCATTGAATATACAGAATATATATTGCTCTACACTCTGAAACAGTAACATTAGCCCTGCTCAGCTGTCAGAAGCTGAAAAACAGATTCTGCAGATATCACTCCTCCAGAGCTGTTAATAAATTGCCTCGGAGCCTGCTTGCAGAAGAATGTGTGCGTGGCAGGAAGTGAGAATCTGAAATGAAGATGTTTCTGAAGTTTGGGAGTTACCTTATCACACATCCTCCCGTCTGCTCTGTGAGTGCCCGAGCCCCTTGGCCTGAAACTCAGAAGGGTGAGGAGCTCCCTGCTTTCACATCTTGCTGGGGAGAAGGAGATGTTTCATCTGCATATCCCAGCCCCTCTTAGTTTTCAGCAGCTCCTGAGGGATAGGAGCTATCTTCTTCCATTTATTTGCAGAGGGAAAGTCAAACATGGTCACAGGAGTGGTTTAATGTACGTGTGCTTTCCGTACAGAGCGTTGGCAGTAATACGGCAGCACTCGCACTGCCCAAAAGAAGTCAGAATAGACTGAGGAGTGGAGTAAAAAGAGATTCTGCTATTTCATGGCAAGGAGATCTTTCTCTGCTCCTGCGTTGGGGGAAGGATGCTTTGATGGGAGCCTGCACCCCACTGAGGTGCAGAGCAAAGCCCCTGTGCAGGAGGAGAGCAGAGACGAACCAGCGTCGGTGAGACCTCCCCAGCTCAGTCTCAGAACGTGACTCGCTCCTCCAGAGCTGGGTCAGGACCTCCAGAGAGGGCCAGCTTTGGCACACAGGCCAGAAATCAGTCAGGCTGGTTGCACCCAAACTCTGACATTACCATATTCCCTGGCACCAAAGCCAGGAGCTGGCTCAGCCAAGGAAGAAGAGTGGGGAAACGACATTTTCCCATGTGCCCTTCTCTTGGTCTGGGGAAACCGCGCTAGTGAAATACCAACAGTGTTTCTATGAGTGAACACATTACTGAACATCATACGAGAAATATATTTTATAACATCTCTTATTAAACCAACTAATATAATAAGAAAACAGAGAGACTTTCAAGCCAGAGTCGCTTTGTTAGTCTGACAAGAAGAACAAAATTCAGCTTAATGTAGGCAAGACACAAGAACTCATAATTCAAGCTAATTGTGTTAATCACTTTGTGGCAGAGAAGGGAGCTGGCACATCAGTGCAGGGAGGGCTGATATCAGGGAACAAAGGACCGTGACCTTAGTTTGGGAGTAATATGAAGGTGCTCAGCGTTGCAGAGTGGGTGAGAGGAAGATTGTAATGTTCTGTAAAACCAGAGCTTTTATGGATTTTTATTAACCAGTCACCTTCTAACCTTTAGTTCCTGGCTTGTCTTTTGAAGGTATTTTTTCTGGTATTTTCCTTTCCTGAGGATCAGCTCTGAGAAATTAAAGATGGAGCATGTGCTTGGAGGAAATGCTCCACTGGAAGAACAGAATTGTGATTCATATGGCATCTCTGCTTCCTAACAGGACTGTTCACTGTCTTTTACCCCCAGAAGTTTCCCTTGTCTTGTACACAGACTCAGGGTGGGATTTACACCACTGACATTTAGCTGTTTTGTATAGGAGAGCCATCACCCAATCAATTAAGGGGAAAAAACACTCCTCTGGAGAAAAATTCACGTCACCCACCTTCAGGAGAAGCTGCTGCTGGATTCAGCATAATGTATTTGACAGAAAACCCTGGTAATTCAATAGCTGTCATGTCATCAACAGCATCCTACAAAGGGGCAATGACTGAGGGATCCCCCCAGGGATGGAAACCATCGAGGTTATCCAGCCTGTGCTACTCCTGATCTTTCAGATATATTTTTAAATGGGTTGCATCAGCCTTCAGAGGTGGTGAAACAGAGAGCACCAAGGTAAAAAGCTTTAACCATCTGCCTTACCAATGCAGCTCTCCCAAGTTTAATTATTTCACTGATTGAAAATAGGGCTTACCAAAATATTACTGATCCCAGGAAATCACAGAGGCTGCACAAGACAGAAGCAGTTTTCTTTACAGAGATCACCTTGTTATTTGAATCTGGTCCTTGCTGCTAATAGTAGGATATGAAAGATTAAATCTAAAGGTAAGTATGCATGGAAGATGTTTGCAATTAAAATTATGCATTTTTAAAAAAAACTTAGAATAATAAAAGTGAATTGGGTTGAGTGGCCAGTTCATTCTTCTGCTTTCAGGACACCTGGAAAACTTAGCACTGCTCTGAGGCTTCTCAGCATGAGTACAAGACAGAAATTAACTCAGCCAGTGGGATCTCTTAAATATAAAAGACTGCTGAATTAGTTTTAAGCAGGGAGATTTTTTTATTTTCTTCACTGCAGATGCACACTGGGATGGTGACAGGGGGACGCTCCCGTGTCATGGACAATGAAGGTGAAAGAGAGAGCCCAGGGCTCTTGGGAGAATCAGTCTCCTGCCACGGAGGTTTCCTGAAGGTGACTCCAGCCATGCCAGCTGTGACCTGTGTGTGTCCTTGGAGAGCTGACTCAAGGCAAAACCTTCTCCCTCAACCCCAAATTTGGAGCAATTTGCGCAAAGTTAACAGACAGAGTTCAGGCCCTGGAACACAACAACAACAAGCTCTGTGTGGAGATTGGCACTGCACAGATTAACATGTCAGAGGAGCACAATGCTGAATGGAAATTTCATTCTTGTCTTTAATTTCCTTAGGTGAGAAACAGGGCTGTGAACTCCACATCTTGAACCACAATGCTGGCACATCTCCATCCCACCTGGAAGTGTCCCCTCCACCAAAACCCTCATGCAGTGTAAGTGACACCTGTCTATATTGAAATAATCTCTATAGATTTTCTTTATTCAAAGCAGACTATGAGGCGTTTTTTACACAATATACTCTGTATCTTGTGATCAATCCCAGTGGTTTTTCTCTCCAAAGCATTGATCTCATCCTGCTCCTGGATCATCTCTACTCAGATTTGTTCTGTGCTTCACAGAGCCATGATTCCCTTTGCCAGGCACTGCTCCAAGCAAATGATAACGCTTTACTTGCATTTCAGGATGTGGATTGAGGCAAAAGGCTGTTTTTCTGAAAAATCCCACATCTTCCACCATTATGGAGCTTTTCTTCAACAAAGCTGACACCACTTCAAACTGAACATTTTTAGATGGCTGTCACAAAAAACATCAGACTCTTCTGTTGAGTGTAACAGTCAGTGCCTGAACCCCAGGAAACATTGCTCAAATTATCATTTCAAATGTCAGCACTGGCTATAATGAAAACTGAGCTTCTAACCACTCCAAAACCACACTTACAAAAGGATTTTTCTGGAGTTTTCAAAATTCTGTGGTGTATGAGAGAAAAAAACCCAATGTTATATGTATATAAATTAATTTCCAGAAGCACAGATTATGTTGCATTATTATTTTATTAACACTTAATGACTGGATCACCCTACCAGGAAGATGACAGCTTCTGCAGAATTGCAAAAAATACCCGAGCCTAGCAAATAGAATCTAATACACCACAAAATAAATTATGATATGTAGCTTTCCCAAAACATGAATGCCACAATATTAAAGAAAAAGTTTATTACAGATAATTGCTTGCTCTGTTTATGCTGTTTCTGTAGAACTTGGATAAGCAATTTAAGTTACAGAGATTTATAACTGTTTCCCTGAAGATGCATGAAACTAAAAAAATAGCAAGCCTTTTTAATCCACCTATAAATCATTTTATACATTTAATTTCTTCAGTATACATTTCATAGGTTCATATATAAAATACAACTGAAAATTGCTACATGCTTTCAGATGAAGCAGCTTTTGCATTTCTTTTCACCTCTTTATCATTACTTTATGCATTCACTTCAAGTAGAATATATTAAAATTTCACTGGTTATTTAATATTAAATATGTAATGGCCATATTATTCTGCATTTAAAAATATTTTTGTATGGATGTCAGTGGTGAGTATTGCATATGTTTCTCCTCAACAGGAATGGGAATGTGTTGATTACTTTGGAAACCTGAGTGCTGATGAGGGAGCCGCAGACAAGGCAAGGCTGGCTCCAAGGCCAAATGTGGCATCCACATTCTCTGAAGAAATCCCTTCACCCAGGATTTTTCTCCTGGGAAACTGAGAGGCCTCAGAGAAAAAGGAAAACAATTCTCATCTTATTCGCTTCTCCTGTGTTTTGCTCGTGTGGAATGTGTTTGGAGATTGTTTACCCACAGGCTATTGTTTCACTGGATTCTGGTGTGAGTTGTTTTGACTCAATGGCCACTCAATGCCAAGCTGTGTTGGGACTCTGGAAAGAGTCATGAGTTTTCATTATTTTTAGCATCCTGTAAGTATCTTTTCTGTATTCTTTAGTATAGTTAGTACAGTATTCTTTTATATAATATAATATCATAAAATAATAAATTAGCCTTCTGAGAACATGGAGTCAGATTCATCATTCAAACAAACAAACAAACAAACAAAAAAACCAACAAAACCAAAAACCAACAAAAAACCAAATAAAAATCACCCACTGAGGAAGATAAATTAAAAATGTCCTTTTGGCATAACATTCTGCAGATAGGCCAAACACATATGGAAAAATTTAGGTCTATTTTATTTGCATTTTATCTAATAATAGCAGAAGAATTCTGACTTCAGACATATAAAATGCTTGGTTATATGGCTTGATTATATAGTACTTTTAAAATAGATTCACTTGACTGGTGTCTTGAACCGAGCAGCTTGGCAGTGATTAATCAAGATGATATTCAAAATTCAAATAATTGAATTGGCTGTTAAAAATTAGGATTTCATTCCATTGGGAAGGAATTCTTGGGAAGGACTTCAGAAGTGTGGAGATCTGATCATCAAGGTTCCGTAAGTATAATTAGAATTTGAAAAAGATTTAGAGACAGACTAGAGACAGAGAGACAAAGTGTCCATTTTCCCTAAATGTTCCCTAGAGGAAATCCAAAGAGAAAACACCAGCTAGGGGAAACTTAGCACAGCTCCTACATGAGAAAACAGGTGGGGGCATAATTTCCATTATTATTTATAAAGAACTCCTGTTTTCACTGAGCCATGGAAAATTTAATCTTGCTGTGAAAAGCCCTGCTATTGTGACTTCAGTCATGGCGCTGGGGTAAAGAGCATGGATTGGCCCTTGCCACTTGACTTTCAGTTCAGGTTCCATAAAGTGTCCGAGCACCTCCTTCACATTGTTCTTCCTCTCACAATTGTCTTGCTCCTTTTGTAGTTTTTCTTTTTTTTTTTTTCAGTTGTGTGTGTGCCTGTGGTTTGGGTGGCGTGTGCAGCGTGCAAACCTAATAATGAAAGGTATTCCTAATTTCTGCCCAGCAGCTCCTCACAGTTTGCTCCAGGGCACATATTCCAACTGGACCACCAAGATTTCCATTTTCTTCTACCCTCCAGTGAACTCAGAGTCCTTGTAGGCTGTTTAATGATTTTTCAAAAGGCTTAACAAGGTTATTGCCACTAAAGTGCTTATATCTCAGAGGACTGAGAAAAAAGAAAATTATGCAGTTAAAGCCATGGAATTTTACAAAATGGTTTTGGAGAAGAATTCTCCAAACTTTGCATTTAGGTATCTGGGACATATATTTTGATGATATGCAACTACTATTAGTGTGCTGCTACAGATATTTTAAACACAACAGGGCTTCAGTTATAGATTACTTACTGTTTTTTTAAATGGTAGTTGAGAAGTTCAAAGCCATTTTATTACTACTGAGAAATTTATCTGTAGGGCCATTAGAATAAAAAGTACTTATTTCTTTGTGACTAAAATTGCACTATTGTGGGGTATCAGTTTGCATTTTAAAGCTGTAAATTCATGAAATTGCATTATGTTTATAGATGTCATCAAAATATGAAAAGGAACATTAATTTTTTCAAATTTAATTTTGCCTGGATTTTAATTTCATTGCTTATTATCAGAGGGATTTATAGATTTTTTTCTTCTTAATATCTCTGACTTAACAAAGTTTATGTTTGGAAAAAAAATATATGCCACAGTACTAAAGAGATTTTTCTAGTTAATTATTTTTCCATTTCTTTTCATAGCCAAATATTTTATTGAGCAGATGGGACTCTGATACTCCAGTATCAGAGAACATATGTAAAATACAATGTCCCTGGCTGCCTTGTTCACACTGGTATGAGACAAATCCATTTTGTCCTGCAGTTTTGAAGCCTTGACTGAGAAGCAAGATGAGAAATGTGTGTAACATGGTAGATGTACATTTATTTGTCCCATAACTAAAGGTGGGAAGAGCAGCTGAACTAAGAAGATGCTACAATGAAATTAACTTTTAGCTAGATCTCAAAATGCTTTTGTTTAACAGTTTAGGCTTGTTCTATTTCTTAATAAAATGAACAGAATAAACTGAGAAATGGTGAAAAATTACCTGCACTGCTTGTTTCCTGCTCTGTGTCACTGGAGGATCCCCCGTGAGATTCACTGCCCATGTAGGGTGAATTTCTCATGGTGGAAATGGCCACCAAAATCCAAGTTCAGGAAGAATCCTCTCTTTTACTTCTAAGTTGGGCACTTTTCATCACTGCCTATCCCACTCTTTTGTTGCCTGAGTTTTTCTGGGCTGTATTTTGGCTCTACCGAGAGAACAGCAGCTCCTAAACCACAAAACATTTTCACACAGGGCAGCTTAGCCCTTTGTGTATTTCCTTATGGATTTTGCTTCTTTCCATTGTTTTGTACAAAAGCAGGCAGCAGATCCAGTTTCCCAAAGGAATGGTTTGCTATGTTTGCTAACCTTGAGAGAGGGAAACAGTTAATTTGGACGTGCTCATTTAGATGATCTTTTTACCAGTCCTTGTGGGAAGACAGAGAATTACTTGCAGATATTAAAATCTCAAAAATGCGACTGAGATGCTACCTTAATAGAAGCCAGACCTTATAAATATTCCATGTGCCTGGGATTGTATATTACATTTCTGCAATTTTCATTCTGCTATTATCTATTTTTATTATGAGCTTTATTCCATCAGCAGCTCTGATAACTTCAGTAAAAAGTTTATTTAGAAAAACAAATCCAGAAAGGTTTTCACTGTAGACTGCTAGGGAATTTTTGGACTGCCAGTCATTCTTATTTCCAGTTGGGATTTATTGCCTGTTTGTCACTTGTAGTCTACAGATTATACTTATCAATAAACAAAGACTTGGTTTTTTATTGCAGCTTATGCATGTCAAGGATGATTTTTCCTTCACCTGCATCATCAGACAGGTTAATTTCTGAATACCCAACACCTCTGGTTTGTCAGCTCATGGGATGACATGACAGCCCTGCTGCCATCCTTGAGGGGTTTTTATATGAAGTATTATGTTAGTGTCACACTCATGGATCTGTGACTGAAGGTACAAATGTGGGAAGGGTGGGTTGGCTCTCACAAGTTCCTTAGGATTAACATGGTTTGGGCTGCAACTTAAAATGAAGAAAAATGTGGTTGATTTCAGAGTTTCAAGAGTTCTTTTTCCATGATCAATCAGCCAGACTCTGTTGCAGGGAGGGAAGCTAAACAGAGAATTTACCTGTCTTGTAAAAGCTGCTCCAGGACCTTTCTGCTTACCTGCCTACATGGGTTAGAGCAGACACACAGCAAGGAGGAGGCACTTGCACGGGGCCACCTCCTCCAGATGGGGTTCAGACACACTAAATAAATAATCCATCCCTTCCTAATGTCTCAGCAGGATGATCTTTCACCCTCTGGCTCTGGGCTCCGGGAAGCCATTGTAGTTCCAGTTACAGTCATGCACTTCCAATTTTTGAAAAGGTTAACACAGTTTTATCTTTAATAGCTGCTTGATCATTGCAGAAGCTAACAAGTCATGTTGGAAGCATTAGTCAGGGAGACAGGGGAATATATCTGGATGTCTTACACAATTATAGGGAGGGTTATTCTCCTGCTGTTATCACTGCATTGCCATGGCTGGTATTGAAATGACATATTTATTAGGGAAGAGTACATGGGGTTCAAGAAACTTTGGGTGCTTGCCAGCAGTGGAGTGTTTGCCTCTCCTCTCCTCCATCTGGTCATCTGCTTCTCCAAACCATCTTGTGAAAATAGTCAGGCTTTTGCTGCCCCTCTTATGTTCAAGGATTTCACTCTGGCACTTTCACTGACCATGTTCTCTGCCACAGTAATTTGATTAAATGGCAGAGTGCTGTGTTATGTAGAGAGTCAAATAAAACAGCTTCATTTTTTAAAATGTACTTAATTAAGCATATGCAACTTTGTGTCAATTGTCTTTCAAAAATGAATTGTAATAGGAATTTATT
>NW_005054298.1:3557710-3635362 GCF_000277835.1 Geospiza fortis | reverse complement strand
AGATCCCTGTATCTCTTCTGCCTTAGTGCTCCATCTTGGGAGAGATTCATATCAGGAACTGGAGTCCTGTGAAAACTGGAGTCATGGGACAGGTTAAGGGACATAAGCAAAATCAGTGGCCTCTCATGTGGTTTCAGCCACAAATCCACTCTCTTTCCAACAATTCAGACTAAGAAATGTTATAACTCTTCCTGTGTTTTAAGTGATTACGTGCTCTGGGAAAAAAGGTAGGTGGATGCAAATTTGTTTAAGTTGCTTTTTCACTGAAAAATAAAAACTATATTGATTTGGGGATCAGCACACAGATATAATGTTATTTGGCAGTCATCCATGACTATGGCCTATTTCTAGCGATGCATTTCTGTGTTTGCTTGAGTTCATAAAATAATTTGCAAAGATGGACTACAAACAAAACTGTATTTCTTTTAACTGCAAAATATATTATTATACTTTTTTGAATATTACATGTGAATATGTAAATAATAATATATGACAATAATATAATATGAACATAATATGTATTATATAATATACACTAATATAATATAATATAGACATAAATAATAAATGATAATATATATTACTAATATTTCTATATCAATATCTACATTTGTAGAAAGAAACAGATATAGACATTGATATCATTATAGATATAAATGTCCCTATGAATATTCCCAAAAGCATTTTGTGTTTAAGGAATGAGTAGTCTAAGTCAACTATAACTAGCAACATCTGCAGCTGTTAACAAGGTTGCTCAGGTAATTTTTAATAAAGAAGTAACAAAAATTGTAAAATCCATTGGTTTAGAGAAAACATGCATTGCAAATAGGGCATGAAGAAATACTCAGTGCAAGATTGACATTTACCCACACCTAACTACATTATAGCTGAATATAGGTTAATAGCACGGTACCTTTCGTAACAATTTTCACTAAAAGTAGTATTTTACTGGCAATATTTGTTGCTGATTTCACACTGAAGCACTATCGGGTTGCATTTAGGCTGGTTTAAATTTTAAAGCTGTGGCTGCCCCATACCTGGCAGTGTCCAAGGCCAGGTTGGATGGGGTTTGGAGCAGCCTGGGACAGTGGAAGGTGTCCCACTCAGAAGGAGATGAGCTTTAAGTTCACTTCCACCCCGAACCATTCCATGATTCCATGTTTTCAGTGGCTTAGTGTTGCTACTTGAAGGCTAATTATTTGCTGTAATTGCCTAAAGATTCTGTATTGCCTTTAAGTGGGGAAAAGAAAAACTAATGAAGCTGTACAATTAGAGTAATCATAGCTAATAATTAAATAAGGCTGGAAATTGCATCTATGGAGCTGTTCTGCAGTGTTTTGTTTTTTCTAATGTCCTAAAATGACTTTGCTGAGTCTTAAGAGCAGAAGCTTAAGAGAAATTTAATGTTCCCCATCTAGAGCGAATGACCAGAGATTGTGCAACAGCCCAAAATAATTAAAATTCTAGCTGAAAGACCAGCCCACATTCATTGTAATGTAATAACATTTTGATTTTTACTGTATCATATGGAAATATTTTGGAATTAGAAAAAGCAAAAGTGGCAGAAATAGATTCTTCTGGCTTGCACAGATCCAGGAGAGGTCTCTGACCTGTGCTGTGGGTGTGCAAATCCTGACATCCTTTCTGTGGCCACCTTCTGGTGAGCAGGGAGGGTACTTGGGACATCTAGAGCAGTGGAGAGGGAAGAAAAAACTAAAACTTGTTAGATCAAGAGCACAGGCTGGGAAAGAAAGGGTTTGGCTGATAACTGGGGGCAAGTCTGTAATGGTTGTGGGAAGTAGAGCACCAGTTTGGCCACAGCAGGTTCCAGAGAAAAAAAGATAATACTGATTTCTTTTTATCATTTTGAGCTAAAGATTATTTTTATGGGTTTAGATTTGGGTTGTTTTTTTTTTTTTTTTCCTAGCTAGAACACTCTCAATTTTCTTTATTTAGACTGTTTGCACACACATATTTCCTAGTGTTGGAATTCTCTGCTGCTTAATGTAAACACTGGGCAACATCTCGTTTATTTTATCAGGAGTGTTGCACTAAACATGAATGTGTCAACATATGAATAAACCTAGAAAAAATCAAAATAATTGGACAAGCGGCTTCTACTGCAGCCTTCAGTTGGCTAAACTGATAGCAAATGAGAAGGCCATGATGGAAATATTGAGACATGCAGTGCAGAAAGCACATACAATGCTAAATGAATCAAAGAAACCCTGATATCAAATTAGAACAGTGAAGCAAAACCTGACTTCAGGAGAAGGAAAATGGAACTGAAACTCCTGCTAAAATTGTGGCTTTGGCTATAATCCACTATCTAAATTCATGTGTGTGTCCCCTGAGTTTAACCTCAGTGTCACAAAAATACCCCAAAAAACAAAAACCAAACAAACCCCTCAGCCTGCAAAATACAGAACAATTGGTGTAAATTAAATGTCTGCTTCTGCCTTTGCCCCCAGGAAAAGGTGCTGCTGGTACCAAAGCTCTGGAGTCATCTGGAACATCTACCAAAGAACAAAACCAGTGTGGAGCAGCTCGCAGTCTGGGAAGAGCATCTCAAAAACTCTCTGAGCCTTGCAAAACTGTCATTTAAAAGGCTCCTTCAACCTGGGAAGTTTAAAAAATAAACAAAAAAAAAGGCAAAAAAACCCCTCCAAACCAACTAAACAGAAGATAGGAACAAACTTCCAACAGATGTAGCTGTCATTTAAAATTAAAGCAAAAAGCTGTGGTACAAAACTTTCAGATGTGTGCAATCACCCTTGTCTCTAGCAAAGCAAAAGCAGCAATGTGTCCCAAAATAAATCTGTTAAAAATAAAGGAACAAAGTGCACCAGCAGTAATTAAATCAAGGCACTGAGTAGAAGAGCTCCACAATCTGTCCACACATGCATCCTATAGACACCTCAAAGCCCCGTCCTCAAGGACCAATAATCCCTCCAAGAAGGGATTTACTTTCCTTGCCACAAAACGTGCTGAAAAGTGAAGCCATAAATTCTCTTGCTGAAAAGAGGAAAACATACCTGTCCTAAAAGTGACAGGAGCAGGGAAGAGGAATGGTTAACAAAACCCACAGCATTGTGCCTTGAGCCTGGGCAGGGGAGCACTGCTGGAGGCCTTGGCTTGGGATCAAGTGCCTATGAAAGAAGCAGGGAAGATGATTGTTTTAGGATAAAGACCCATTTCAAATAAGGCAGCCATCACATCTAACATAAATTAGCGGTGCTTCCAAAAAAAACTCCCTGCTAATGTGGAAATAAAGAAATCTTCCCAAACTCATCTGTGCCAGGTCCGAACAGTGCTCATGTCCCCTGGCCAGAGGTGTGGATGGCACAGAAAAGACCTCATATCTCCAGAGCCTTTCAGCTTCTGGGATCAGAGAGGATTGGAGAATAGGTGATAGCATACCCAAAGTGGGTATAATTGCTTTCAGGTGAAAGAAGTTTACTGTCATAGCCAAAATCCACTTTTACTCAAGTAGCAGCAAGCTGTCTATATATATGAAAAAAAAAAAAGGCATCATGGAAATGTGTCTAAACTCCTGTGTATTTTAATTAACTAATAAAGAAAAAAAATTCTGATTGCATTTTTTTTTCTGAAATTATGTCTTTCTTTAATTATGTCTTTAAACCATCCTTCTGTGCTGTTTCACCTAATACCTTAACACTTGCATACAAGGAAACATCATTTTCAGATTACTGCTTCTGCCACACACATTAGAATTCCTTCCCAAGGGAATGAAATCCTAATTTTGAACGGCCAATCCAATTATTTGCATTTTAAATATCATCTTGATTAATTACTGACAAGCTGCTCTGTACGAGACACCAGTCAAGTGAATATATTTTAAAAGTACTATATAATCAAGCCATTTAACCAAGCATTTTATATGTCTCAGGACAAAACAAACCTCTGTCAATAAAATTACAAGGCATATCACAATCTACAACAGATGCTTTATTGAATTCTTTAAATATATTACTCCATTAGCATCAGTTCATGTCAGTGTGGCACGTCAGGTGAAGGCTTCCTAAATGAACACCAGATAAAGGATGAACCTGTTGCAGCAATAGATTTACTGTTATGGATTTAAGAGGCCTCTGCTGTATTCACATTACTTTATTACCATTTAGCACATTCTAATTAAAAATAAAAAGACTTCCCTTCGCCTCCTTCCCTTGTGCATTGAGAAGTGATTTAATTCTACAGAGAAAGAGCAAACGACAGATCAAAAGAAAATGTTAGACTATAAATTACCTGCTTCTCTGGACATATGGACTATTCATTAAGGATGAGGTTGAATGTTAGTTAAATTGCTTGGCTGTCAGATATGCTAATTCAACTGAGCCATTTTCTACATCGTGTACGAACTTCCCTCGCTGTGATTTAGGGAATTGCTTCTCAACTGGAAGCTCTGGTTCCCAGAGACTCTCCAGCCACATCTTTGCTGCTGTGACAAGGACTGGCACTGCCCACAAGGCCAGGCAGGTGTCTGCTCCACCACTACCACCCAAAACCTGATATTCACCTAATTAATCTGAGAAGGTAAGCAACCTCAGTGGATGAATGGCTTGGAAAAAGAAAAATGCTAGGAATAGAAATGACAGCAGTACAGATTTTTCCTTCTCTGGGAAAAGCTCAAGTTCGCCTTTATGGAAATGAAATGCCGGGCTTCCCATGTTTCAAAGTGTCCACATCTCTAAAGACAGCCTGTGAACATCAGGGCAAGGCAGGCAAATTGCACTCACAACAGAAATGGAGTTGCAGAAAAACACTACGCTGTTGACAGCCTAGAAGTGTGTTAATGGGAGAGGGGGTAGCTCATGCCTTTTGGTACACTTGGAGGGGGGTGTGTAAAGGACCTACATTAGCACTACATTTTATTATTTAATTAAAACCTCCCACAGACTTTTTTGTATTTATGCCAATTTTTGAGAGTGGAAAAATTGTTGTTATTATGAATGAAAGTCCAGAATCCTCGTTGTTGGATTTTTATTTTAACTGTTGATGGCTCTTAGCATTCATAAAAATAATAACAAGACAATTTGCACTGGATAGATCCTGGCAAAAGCCTGCCAGAACCAGCTTAGCCTTAGTAGAGCTGAGTGAATGCAATTTAGCATTCTCCAGCAACCCTTTGCTCTTCCCAGGCTTCCTTTCATCAGAGCCTTGCCAAAGTGTTTCGAACTGCTTGGTTATTTCTGACTTAGATAAACACCCTGTAGGAAATGAGATTAATACTAGTTCACAATGGGAAGCCCTTATGACCCCCTTTCATTACTACCACTCCTATCATCATTCACATCATGAATAAAGATGTGGGGCATTGCTCCTGGAAATATATTATATTGCTAAAAGGCTGCATTTTTAAAGTTACCTTTGCCTTGCTGGAAGGGGAGAGGTGATGTCAAGGCAGGTTGTCTGAAAAAGCTTCACATTTGCCAAAGTGAGCTGATACAGTGACCCTACAAAAAGCAAGGTTAAGAAACATTAGATACTGCCTTAACTAGGGATTTGTTTTCTTTAGGATCATTTATGGGTTACCTAGTCTCAGGTTAATTTTTTTCCCAGCTGTTGGATAGGGACAGATTAAGAAAGCTGAAGTTTAATCACGGGCTGGCATTGCACTTCAAAATGGCTTTTGCTTGATGAGTTTCCAACTCAAAGAGCAAATGGTTAAAATTTATTTGGGACATTTTCCTGCACAGTAAATTTACCAAAAGGAAATTCAGTTCTGTGAGAGGAGAGAAATCTTCTGTGTGTATCAAACTGCTTGAGTCACTTGGGCTATAATGAAGAACATGTTATCCAGCTTTAACTGGATATTCATGTCAGGGAGAAGATTTCACCTACTTAGCAGGAATTTGGTTATAGAAATCAGTCATTTCTCTGAAAAAGTACTGCTGATTAATCCTGTTGTGGCAGGAGTCACCAGGCAATTTTGTTAACAGCCTTGTAGTTATTTTCTTCGGAGAGAAAGTAAATCAGAATTTTTCTCTGGAAAAGCACAGTGTTGTTCTCTGCTCTCCTAAAGAGGGGCCCTTTGGGAGAAGTTGTCAGATAGTGGAGAACTTGGTTTTGCATTTTATTCTCCATCTTTCAAGGAAGTTTCCAGGACAGAGCAACTTTCTGGGAACTGAACTGTGGTTCATGGGCTAAAGTTTTCAGAAGTTTGGGTTATGGTTTGCCTGAATATGGCCTTTTCCTCTGATGAGACTGGTGTGGATAGGCACTAAGTAAGTTAAACTCAGACTGTAGTTAAACTGTAAGTTAAACCAAACTCTGCTTCACAGATTTCTCCTCCCTGAGCTATTCTCTAAGATCAATGCTAGCACTCAAATGCACATAACTTATTAGAATGACATTGAAAGTCTGGTCAATCAGAGAGAGCATAAATCTGAATTTAAATGTCCACTTTTGAAGATTTTTGGTTACTGACACTGATTGCAATAGCTTTGCAATCATACCCCAAAAATGCAATTGTGCATGAGTGTTTGTAGGGTTTTATTTGTACATAATTAATATTTTGTCTCATTGGCAGTGGGTACAGAAGGTTTGCAGTGGTTGGAAAGATGAGGGGAGGAGTTGGCAGTTCCCACTTCAGTACTCAGAGCTGCTAAACTTAAAATTCAAGCAACAATTCCATAAGCATGAAATATGAGGGTGAGAAGTGATTTAAATTTATGAATGGGAAATAAAATTCTCCTGCTCTAAAACTCTCTTACCATTTGCTAATGGTAGAATGCTAGATAATGATGGAATGGTTTGTGAATTTACTTTGTGACTGAACTACAGATTGAAGCAGTTCTGACTTTCAGAACAGCAGAGTTAGATGACACACAGCGCTATGTAATTGTCAAGTATCACACGATATCCATAAAGAAAAACTCATTAAACAGCAGTGAAACTGCAGATGATTTGAAAGGTATCTAAATGTTTCTAAATTTAGCTCAATTAAAATAATAGACCAGTGTGAAAAATAGTGCTTAAGAAGTCTGAGGGGAGAAAAGAAATATTCTAGTGATCTAGTAGTCTGTGCTGTGTATAAACAAAGCTCTAAAGATTCAGAAACAAGATACTGTAATTGAAGTCCATTAAAATCAATAGAGGAATAAAAAGCAGAGGGAAATAGCACAGGGAGGAAAACATGCCAAGGGAGTTTCAGGGAACTGATTGTACCAAGGGAGTTTCAAAATATCACCTGCAATTTCCACTGAATTAAGAAAAGCCACTGACGGTCAAGAACTGAGGAAGCCTTGGAAATGTGTCTGCTGGTAAATTTTGGCATGAAGCTTTAAGGACATTATTCTGCTGACCTCACTCAGCCTGTGATTCCACGCCTGTCCCTCTGTTTTTCCTTTTCACAAGGTGCGGACTGTAAATAAGTCATAATGCTGAATCACACCCTTTCTGCAGTGCAACATTCTCTGATCTGCTGCATTTGCTTCGTCTGAAAGGGCAAAGAAAAGTATTTATGTCTGTCCTTAGGCTTGCCACGAATTACCCTGTCAGCACCCAGCATCTCTAAAAATATATCTGCCATGCAGAGAGTTCTTGTTCCCACCCTGTCCTCTTCTCCCTCATGGCCATGAGGATCCTAAGCAGCCTCACCAGTTACAGGAATTATACACCAGCAGTGACAACTTTCATGTTCTGACTTCCTGAGCCCGGCTTCTGCAGCAAAAGATTTTACTTCTATTTGTGTTTTCCATCTGCTTTTTCATCTTCAGCTGTCATTTTCATGACTTTCTTCCTATCTATGAAGAATGTCATTTTTCCCATTCAGGGAAATGCAATTTTAAAGGATGTGATTGTCATTTTCCCCGTTCAGGGAAATACAGTTTTTAAAAAATGCGATTCCAAGTGTTGATGCTTTAGAAGAACATAAACTAGCATGAGATTTATAAGATATAATTAAATGAGATTTTGTTGGTTTACCTTAGAGGAAATTTTCCCTTATTTTCCTGACTCTTTTCTCTATTAAAATAACACAAAAGCAAGGGAAAATCTGCAGCATCCCCATACAGTCACCACTTGAATTTACTGTGTTTGGGTACCCAGCAGACCCATTAGTGAGTATCATTACATACAGAGAGTGCTTATTTCAGGAAGAGCATCATATTTGATTATAAACTGTGGAACACATATAATTTTAATATGCTATATTGGCCAGATTAATTGGTCCTTCCTCTTACATTGTAAGTGGTCTCATTTATTTCAGTACAGCACAAAATTAAGTTAAGGAACAAATAAAAGCAACAATGGGTCAATTTAATAGCCAGGAGGTTGCACAGCCTGCACCACTTTTCTGCTTCCACTCCAGACAGGCTGCTGTGATAATTTTAACTCTGCCTGGTTAATGATGATGTGAAATGCTGGCCAACTATTGTACACCTTGCTCATGCCAGCAATCCCACTGAACCCTGGTGTTTATAGCACTTTCTGTACTCCATCACCTGGATGCCATGAAATTAAGTACGATAGTCCATTAATTTCTTTTAGTGCAGGACTGGCAAACTGAATACTGCACCAATTGCTGTGCTGAACAGGGGGCTGGGAGGCTGGAAATGTACCTGATGCTGCATCTTTGCACACAGCTCAAGTAAAAAATAATCATTAATCAATAAACAGCAAAATGCATTTTTCGGAGGAATTTTTTTCCAGTGAGATATCAGCTGCTAAAATGGCTGCCATAGGAAAGTTTTCCCATTTAAAGTGAGATATTTGTGTAAACTGGCTGATAAACAAAAGAAACAAGTTTATTTTGTAACTACCCAAAATTTTAGGCCCATCAAGCAAAGATATGATGTGTTACTGTGCCTATGACTGCATCCTTGCCTCAGAATTCCCTTTGCCTTCATTTGGTGGGCTAATTAATTCCCATTTATGTTTAAGTAAATGATTCTTCACAGCATTCACCGACTTAGTCCTTATTGAATAAACATAAACAAAATTTATGGATAACTCTAAGCCCAAGTCCTTGAACTGCTGAGAGGACTGTCTTGAGAATTCAGCCTTCAATTCCCAACTTCTTAAAAAGTCCACAGTAAGTAATGATGCTCAGTATATCAACCTGATACTGCCTCTGCACATTAGCATTGCTTGGATGGTGTCCATAACTCTTGGAAGCTGAAGCCCACAGTAAAAACAAGTACCATCATGAGGCTTTTCTCCCTCAATAAAAATGTTTCTTTGCATGGAGACCTATAAGCCTATATCAAAACAACGTGTCTAACTAAATAGCCTTTTGCTCCATGGATTTTGGGGAGCAGAAAGGAGCTGAAAGGCACAAGTTTCAGTGGGCTAAGCTGCTCGTCTGGCCTTATTTCCTCTGCCATCTTAAAGATACTCAAAGGGGGGTGACATTGAATAAATTGATGTGGGAATTTGTACCTATGCATTATTTTCTCAGCCTGGAGAAGAGAAGGCTCTGAGGAAACCACATTGAGGCCTCTCAGTACTTAGAGAGAGCTTATAGAAAAGGACAAGGGCTGTTTACATGGGCAGATGAGGTCAGACAAGAAGGAATAATTTTAATCCATAAGAGGAGAGAGATTTGAATTAGGTGTTAGGAAGAAATACGTGGCTGTGAGGGTGATGAGGCACAGGGTGCCCAGAGAAGCTGGGGATGCTCCATCCTTGGAAGTGTCCAAGGCCAGGTTGGACAGGACTTGGAGCATCTGGGATAGTGGAAGGTGTCCCTGCTCGTGGAAGTTGTCCCTGCCCATGGCAGGGGCTGGAACTGGATGAGCTTTAAGGTTCCATTCCCACCCAAAACATTCTCCAATTCTCTTCCCATGGAACGAAGCAATCTGGCATTTCAGAAATATCAACAGGAGTGAAGTTTACTAACGCCCCTGTAAGTGGTCCCTTTTAGATTTTCAGGCAAAGGCATAAAATTAATATTTATAAAATAAAAATAATTATTTTAATGTTATCAAATCATTGATTTAGGATTTTAATAATACTTAATTTTGCATTGGTGGCATCTATTAATCCCTTACTGCCATTGCCTTTGGTTAAATTTGGGCAAGAAAAGTGAGTGTGGACCTGGCCCATGGGCATTGTGCCCAAATCTGCATAAGAAACAAAAGCAGGTAGGTATTTAAAAGAAAAGAGCAGACAAACAAAACTATATTTTCACTTAGAAAAGTAATTTTAAAGAGGAAAAGGGAAACAGGCACTGTAGGAGCAGAGAGGCAGCATTTTTAGAGAATATCCAGACTACAGGGACAGTAAAATTAAAATAAAAATGGAGCAACTCAATGAAAAGAACAAAAGATTCCAAAACCACTGGAGTACCTGTTTTACATAATGAAGAATTCAAAGAAAAAAAGAAAAATAATGAATTTTAAATACTGTTTTCAGTAATACCTAAGTCTCTAATCAAAACCAGAAGCCTTTGTACAGAGCACAGCAATTATAGTTATCAAATACAATGTGCAAGTTTATTTCTTTGGACTTTTTCTTGTTTCTTCTTTTCCCTTTTATTTTTTTTTTATTACTCAGTTATTTCTTTTTCTCTCTTCCTTGCTTTCTTCTCCCTAACATGTGCACACTATCCTTTTTTCATAGTTTTTCAGTGCTTTTTCTTATTTTCATTAAGTTATTTCTAGAAAACCTTAAGATGACATAGTGAAAATGTGTGAAAGCCACTCTTGTTGATTCCTGTAACACAAAATTTCTAAAAGTGTGTTTGAGCTATGGCTGTGAATAATTATATTTAGGTCCCAAGAATGTAACACGACCCCAGAGGAACAATATTGCTTGTTACCTGTTGAACTGTATTTTGTAAACACAAGGATGTCTCCCAGGGGGAATAGATACCAAAGTCCTTTGGCATCAGAGTTCTGACAAGAAGATAAAATAGAGATTTAGGCAGGTGAAAATCAGTTATCTGTAGCTGGGTTCCCTTTGCTGAGGCTGCAGACTCCAAAACAGAGTTTACATTGGTATCACCCTCAACAGCAATGGCATCAGACAGGAAATGTCTGATATTTTAAACTAGCCCATACTCAGCCCCTTACCAGCAATGATCACCCCAACCATTTCAACATCAAATACAGAGTATATAACCCTACAGCAAAAGTCTGAGTAGCTTTAAATAATTTTTCTTTAGAGTGGTTTTGCTTGTTGCTCTCTCTCTTTCTCTCATTGTATATATGTCTCTCTCTCCTTTTTTTAAGGCTTACATAACTTAGCATCAGAAAGACTTAGGAATGAAACTGTCTACATTAGAAAAAAAAATTACAAAACAAATAAGGCAAGTAAAGCAGAAATAATTTGTTTATTTTATCCTTGGATCTTACCAAAACCATAAAAAAAAAAAGGTACTTCAGAATCTCTATCTCTGCCCAATTTGGTTAGGCAAAACACTTGAAAACTGTGGCTAGAAGAAGAAAAGCTGCTGTTGAATAATTTACAGTGTAGAGAAACACATGCACATCTCGCCTTTCTCACTTTTCCAACTGATGCCAAGCTTTGTGAAATAACACATCTTGCCAGACATATCTGAATGTCATCCCACCCCCAGGATTCTCTACAGAAGACAACCTAGAATGCTGCAACATTCATACAGGAAATAGTTTTTGTTTTCTGCCATTATCAGGACAGAGGAATATTTTGATATACACAGACTAGTTCCTCACAACATCACTGATCTCATAAACAAAATAAATATCAATTAGGCAATATGAAGCCTCCAAAATTATTGATGCCCATTGACAAAACTTCCACTTCAAGAAAACCTTAGAGATTTTAAGAGGCTGATACACAGAGCTTTTAAAAGACATTCCTGATCATCCTCTATCATGTCTGCAGCTTCTAAGTCTTCCAAGCTGTTCATTTTCAGGGAGATTTACATTAGAGAGAAAATTAAAGGGCTCAGATTAAGCATGAAAATTTTTAGATTATAAATAATACACCAAACTTGAGTGCCTGAATAAACCCAATTATTGAGATTTTCAGGCTCACCTACAAGACTGTTTCTTTTATCACTACTTCTTGCACTTCTGATAATTCAGCTTTCAACTGGAAAGAAAATAAACCCATTCCTTCAAAACAAAATTATAGTAGAAATGGCATAAACCAGAGTTTAATATTTGTTTTTCAGCTTGATAGGGTATATTTTAACTAGGAAAGAGTAGCTCTGTATTTCCTCCACTAGGGAAATGTCACAGACATCTTTTATGAAAAATCCTTTCCGTAGGATTTTTCCTTCTGAGAAGCTGAGAGGCTTCAAGAACAAATTGTAAACAATGATTATCTGCTGCTGTGGAATACAACAGGTGGATCTTTGATTGGCCCATGTTGGATGTTTGTAATTAATGGCCAATCACAGTCCAGCTGGCTCAGACAGAGAGACCGAGACACAAGCCTTTGTTATCATTCTTTCTTTTTCTATTCTTAGCTAGCCTTCTGAGGAAATCTTTTCTTCTATTCTTTTAGTATAGTTTTAATGTAATATATATCATAAGATAATAAATCAAGCCTTCTGAAACATGGAGTCAGATCCTCGTCTCTTCCCTCATCCTCAGACCCCTGTGAACACTGTCACAGGGAAAGACTTAGGAAAAAAGCAAAATTATGTTGCTTTAGAATTTCCTTGGGAGACCTCCTCTTTTCCACTTCTTTTATGATTCCTGAAGTCCCCAAAAGAGATTCTCTTATGACATAAAAGAGGAAAAACCAGAAGCCATTTTCTTTCAGCTTCTGTGGACTACACTGTGAGTAGGAGCTACCTCTCTTTCACCCAAGAATCATTTTCACTCAGTTATCAACACTGACAATTTTACCTGTGTAGGAAAGACATGATTGGTTTTGACAGGTCCTAGTGAAGGATGCACCCAGTTGTGTGCAGTTCTCAGGCTCCCTGCTCTGATTGCTGTCCCAGAACATGAAATCTCTGTTTTCCAGCAGCTCAGGCGGTGTCCTCTTCTCCTGAGGAGATCAATTTCCTCGCGGCCAATAAACGAATGAACGAAGAGGTTGCTGTTTCAAAAATCCTTGCTGGGCACTGGTGGGTGACACTGAGGAGAGGAGAGAAGCCAGTGAGTGATTCCTGCAGTTAACCTGCACACACACACAGATAGGCCTGAGCAAGAGAAAATGCCACGGAGGGCAGAGCTGCAAAGGCTGATCGGAATGACAAACGCTCCTGATGGAAAGTGATCTTTCACCATCAGCTCCTTGGTTCAAAGCCATTCAAAAGCTGGGAGATTAAGCAAGGTTAAAGGATTGAAGCTACTGAGAGCCCAAGGCTCCAAGAGTTTCCTTGCCCTCTCTGTGTACTTAAAAGGAAAATACAAATACACAGCGACATCTGCTAAAAATTTTAGTGAAATTCGAATGCCCTTTGAATGCCCTTTGAAACCTACAGAAAAATAGAGTTAATACATTTCATGCATGCTCTGCTTCTAATGGTAAACATGGCCACATCGTCCCAGAAATTAAAAGAGTTAAAAGTTAAGTGGGAAAATGAACTCTGCTCATAATAACAACAAAATGTAGAAAGTGGTGATAATGATAAATAAAAATGAATTTGTGATATTGATGCATGATTCTGAAGTGAATCTCAGCAGTGAATAGATAGCTAAATGTAATCAAATAAAAATTGGTGATAGGAACATAATATTATTAAAATATTTAATTATTGCAATATTATTATAGCCTAATATTATTGTTAATAATATTATTTCCATTTCCTACGATAATATATACTGAAAGGTCAGTCCCCAGAACATCAATTGCACCTCACACTTCAGCACACACTCACCAAAACTTTCAACCTCCATTTGCACCTAAGCTGGGTTAGAAATGATTAACAGAGGTTTTCTATCAAAAATACCAGCCAAAAGAAATATCAGGTGAAAAGCACCTGCACAGGTACCCTCTTAAAATGTTTTCCTTATAGGAAATGCTAGAAAATTTAAATAGGAGGCCTTTCTATTCCATTCAGTCAAAGTTTACATTATCTGAAGCTTTCAAAATACCTTTACTTGTGGAGCAGGTAGTAATATTGTCTTTTCAAGAGACTGAAATTGTTACATTTTCTGTACTGCTGTGATTGACTTTTAGTGAAATTATTACTGGCTCACCTTTATTATCTCAGAGAAATTTTCAGTGTGTCCTTGACTCACATAATAATAATGTGTGTGAACAGCCTCAGTGTGGGCAGTGCAGGTCATGGCTCACATCTTAAGGAGGGAGTAAGGTCCCTGATCACAGTTAAATATCTGCATCTACATGACTGAGAAACAGGGATTGCACTGAATTTTGTGCTTTTGGAAATTCTGCCTTTCATGGCATTTATTGTTGTTGCCACTTAACTGCTAGGGAGAGGAATGAGAAAAAATAAATTTCACATGTCAGATGTTAGTAACTGGATTAATGCATTTCTGAAAGTCATGCAGGTGATAGAAAATCAAGCTGATATAGGAACCTGCACATAACAAGACTTCAGCTCTTTTCCTAAAGTGCAATAATAGGTACTCCCCACATGCAACAATCAATTTCACAATTCACCATGTTGAATAATATTTAATTTAGAACTCTTTTTGGTTTTTTTTTCTTTGCTTTGGGGTGTTTTTTTTTTTTGTTGTTTTTTGGGGTTTTTGGGGTTTTTTTTTGGGTGGGGGTTTTTGGGTTTTATGTTTTGTTTTGTTTGTTGGGGGGTTTTCTGTTTGGTTTTTTTTTGTTTTTTTTTTTTTTTTTCTCACTAGCATGAGGTTTTAATGTTGAATCCTGAGTTTTGAAGCATGGCTTATTGGATAGATGACAAAACCCAGCATGGCAATTAGCACAGACAAGTGTGAGGGAGCAGAATCAAGCTTCCTTGGCAGCACAGGGAGTGCTATGCCCCGATGGGTCCATTTTCTCCTTTGCTTGCAGAAACAACTGCACCATTTCCTCATGCTGAGTCTCAGTTAGAATTCAGGAGCAAATGGGGAGAAGTCATTGACAAGTTTTTTCCAGCACAGAAAGTTAACTTAATTTGCTAGGAGATTGTTTTTTTGTGCAAAAACACCATGATATCTGACATGAGGAGCTTTCTTCTGAGACCTAAATTGTTTTCACCAATTCTTACACCACCATTTGCTTCACTCTCCTTAATTGTTCAGTTATCAAATGAGATAGAGGAAAATACCCTCATATACCTTTAAAATTCCAGGAATAATTAACCTCTAAAATAAACTTTTGTTCTACTTTTGGAGGAATCATTAAGCAATAATGGAAACAATAGACATTTTAATTAAACTTCACTGGAGAGGCAATTCTGGTATTTGCTGAGCTTGTCAGATGCTTTGATAGCATTTCCCAGTTTTGCTGGCATTTTGCTGCTTTTTCTCCCTGACCCTCCCTGAACTCCAGCTTTATTTAGGGAATCTTGATGTTGACAAAGATGTTCCCAGCAAAGTGAGTTTCCATCTTGCTTGCAGACACTCTGTGGCTGCCGGTGTCACCTTGTGCACTGCCAGGGTGTGCTGCAGGCTGCCTTGCAGGGCTCCCAGTGGCAGGTCAGGTTCCAGAGCAGGAAACATCCATCCTTCACACTTGGTCATCTCTGGCTTCATCTTCAGACTTGAGCTCTCTGCTCGTGTTTTCTCATGAACCACCTGAAATCCTGACTTCTCCAGGAGTAAGCCAGATTTCTGAAGGTGTTTCCATTCTGTTTAAAAGGGACTGTCCCTTGACATTTGAGCCACCATTGCTGACCACCCCGATCTCTGTTGAGGACTTGTGATGGTGTTCACAGGGGTCTTAGGATGAGGGAAGAGACCAGGATCTGACTCCATGTTTCAGAAGTCTTGATTTATTATCTTATGATATATATTACATTAAAACTATACTAAAAGAATAGAAGAAAAGATTTCCTCAGAAGGCTAGCTAAGAATAGAATAGGAAAGAATGATAACAAAAGCTTCATCTTGGACTATCTGTCTGAGCCAGCTGGGCTGTGATTGGCCATTAATTATGAACATCCAGCATGGACCAATCACAGTTCCACCTGATGCATTCCACAGCAGCAGATAATGACTGTTTACATTTTGTTCCTGAGGCCTCTCAGCTTCTCAGGAGCAAAAATCCTACGGAAAGGATTTTTCATAAAAGATGTCTGTGACAGAGGACTCACAGGTGCTTCAAGGAAATCAGCCTGTGGAGGATCTGCTGGGGAAAGGGCAAGGAGAAGAAACACCAATAGGAGCAACTCTGGATTTCATCTCCTTTTGAATAGTCTATGCAAGAACAGAAAAAAACCAGAGAGTAAGGAGTGGGTGAAAGAGGCAGAGCAGTAAATTAGGATGTCAAAGGCAGCAGAGCATGTTGAGTTTGGGAAGTCTGCGTTAGACAAGTGTGGTGCTTGAAATGTGTCATGTTTGAAATGTGAAAGTTGCCAGACAAGGACACACACAGAAGAGTGGTCAGAGACGGGTTTATATTTGTATCTATATTTACATTTATTTTCATCTATATTTAGATGTTAGTGAGGGTTGTTGGACATAATTGGGTTTTCAAATCTCAGAGCAAAGTGAGTATCAGGAGCTGAAATGAGAGCAGCTCATCCATACTCCCCAGGGGAAAATAAAGGGAATTCACCTTCCACAGCTCCTTTGGGTGCAACAGAAGGAAAATCTGCTGCCAAACCCTGTCAGGTTCCAACCATCTGCAAACACAAAATGATGAAGGCACCAACACAAGTCTCTGTTAGTGGCACAGCTCTCCTAAAAATGGGTTTTTTGAAGTCTTGGGTAGACAGTCCAGAGGTAAAGGCTGGAAGAAAGGAGACAGCTCAGACACGGTGCAACAATTACACCTTCACACCCAGTCAGGTAACAGTGTAAGGAAAAGCCTTATAAGCTCCTTGTGGGGAAGGGGAAACCTGGATTAGACAGGTATACTGAGGTACTATAAAAAAGGATCTCAGGAAGGTACCAAAAATTGTACTAGGAGATTATTGTGGAAAGGGAGTTATAAGTAATCAATAATTGTCTGGATGTGAAGAAAGCCTTGGCTGTGAAAAATCATCCAAAGGAAAAAACTATTTACTGTATTATAAAAACCAGTAGTATTATAAAAACTAGTCTTTTAAGATCAATGTCTGTTTTAGATCTCATAACATCTCTCTGC
The DNA here is from genome assembly GCF_000277835.1 of Geospiza fortis. NCBI lineage: Eukaryota > Metazoa > Chordata > Aves > Passeriformes > Thraupidae > Geospiza > Geospiza fortis. The sequence goes on along the minus strand of NW_005054298.1, from coordinate 3,618,223 downwards.
AGTTTTCCAGAAATTAGAGTTACAACTTGTCCATTGCAGCTGTGGTAAAATTTAAAAATAAACTTTTTAAATCCTCTTCTACCACCTGTTTAAAGAAGGGTACTCAGTTCCCATATAATAAATGCAAAATATATAAATAATATGTTTGGGTTTTTTAAATTTCACTAAAGAGAAAATAATTTGTTACTTGAAAATTACAGTTTTCAAACACAAGGAGCTTAATTTCTGACCAGGTGATTTTAATGGGAGTGACATTGGATTACTGCCAGGCATTTCATGAAAAATATCCCCTTAAGTGTCTTCATTATAATTATGAAAACAGTGCAGTTCAGCTAAATCTAAAAAACTTATCCCTAAGTAATCGTGCCACGACTTTTCATTATGGTGCATTAGTTTAAAGCACACATTGGACCCAGGCCAAATCAATACTTGATTTAAAGAGGAAGAATGGAAAGTTTTGTAAAAGTCTGGAGGTGTCAGCGTCTGTACATCTCTTTTTCCCAATAAAAATGCATTGCAGCCGCATTTTCTATCCGAGAAAACATTTGGTTGGCAGGTTCCAAACACACAAAACCCAAACCTGACGCAGATGCTTTATATAAAGTCTGGAAATCCAGCTGAGACCCACAGCTGCAGGAGGGACATTTGAATAACAGAATAAATAGGGGGCCATTTTCTGACTGACCAGCTCATTTCTCAACTCATGTAATTTGAGAAGTGCCGAGTTTTCCCTTCCAAATCTTCCATCATCCAGAGCACACCTAGCAGAGTCTGATCTAATCCTTCCAGGAGTTAATTTCCTTTGTGTTCAGCAAAATGTTCAAGACTGCCTATTTAATCTTTTGTCTGTTATATGAGCTTTTAGAATGGGTTCAGAGTATGGCAGTTTTTACATTATGTGTTTTACTGTTTATTCCGATCTATGTGAAATCTCACTCAAATATTTTACTTAGTTTTAAAATCTTATTTTTATGCCTTTTCCAGTAACATTAACAAATATTGTGTTAGTGCATGGCTAAAATATTAGCATAAAATGCATGTTAAATAGCTGGAGGATTTCTAGTCTGAACTACCCCTTCAGCTGTTGCTGTTTAACAGTCATCAATTCCTGGGAAATGGATGAGAGTTCAATTTTTCTTCCTAATTTCTCCCTGACACAATTTCAGCTTTCAGACTCTGTGGCCTTTTGGGGGAATATTCTCCTTTCTGGACATACGTGTTACAGCGCTGTGGCCATGGAAACTGGAGTCCCAAAGAAGAGAGAAAAGCAGAACAGGAGTTTTTGCCTCCTCCAAGACCCAGGACTAAGTCCAAAATCATCTTCTGCACTTCTGTTCTCTTCCAGATAATTGTTTGCTTCCAACTATTTTCTTTTCTCTTGAACTGGTTTAGTTTTCATCTTAGTTTTCAACTATTTTTAAAGGTATAAAGATTGATTACATTCTCTCCCTTTCTTTTTAGCTGCCATTTGTCACTGTTGTGAAAAACATCAGCACGAAGGCTACTTCTATTAAATGGGAAACACTATAATTCCCATGCAATTTGTCCTTGTATAAGGAACAAAAAAAAAGGGGGAAAAAAAAAGAAGAAATAGCATTTCCTCCATGGCTGGATTTGATTTCCCCACATAAATCCACACCTTCACACATCCCATGCACACATCATTTCATACATGCTGCCGAGTTAGTGAAATGCCACAGACTGCAAGGAAATATTTTAGAAACAATTGCATTTATCTTGTGAATGGCACCCTCTGATTAGCTTCCTTATAATCAATCACATATCTGATTCACGAAAGCCCAATCTATAAGAGCAATTAGATGGACGCCTTAAAAGAACAGATTAAAAGGTTTGACTACTTGGAGAGAGTAATTTAAAAATATTTAAAGGAAATTACTTTTTAATTTTATGTATTCATCTATTTGTAAGTTAATGAAATTAATGAGGCAAGAAATGAAATGGAAATTCCACAACTTTGCATTTCTACAGTTAGTTTGTTTGCCCCAAGCAAGCACAGAAAACCATATTTACTGCCATTCTGGAGCTAAAAATAATAAATAGTGTATCATTGCAAAGGTAATTCTATTGCATATTTTGCCCCTTTTATCTCATATAATCTACAAATATCCTAAATATCTCCCTGAAGGAGTCTCTGTTGGCCGGCATGAGGATGAAATTCTACTGTAAATGTGTATAAAGTGGCCCTGGAAAAATCAAGCATTTCTATTAAAATTGTTTTTTTTCCCTTCTGCAAACAATATCTGCTCAGCTTTCCGTGTCAACCTAACTCTGAAATGAATCATTTGTGGAACTGAAAGCTGTGGCCTAAGAACTGTGAAAAAGGCAGTTTTCAGAAGATATGTGTGTACTTGAAATGTTTTCCTCCTGCTTCAGATGGAGAGAGATTTGCTCCTTTCCTTCGTCCTAGCTTGGAAAAATCAACACAATCAAAATAAATACGAGAAATGGGCTGAAACTCAAACCTGCAGCTCCTTTGCAATCACGGAACATCTCTAAGTTTTGATCAAGCACCCAAGCTAAGGAGGAATTCCAATGATTGATGAGCCCAGGTACTCTGATGAGGGAACTGGGCAGCATCTCCTCCTGCTGACATCTTCTGTAGCTCACTCTTGCTGGGCTGCTATCCTGATTTCTTTTGCTTATAAAAAACCATAATTCACTATCCCAATGCAGGGACACACTTACATACACAAGGAATTAAGTTTTAGGGTCTTTGGTTGGGTTATGTTGTTTATGGGTGGTTTTGCCATGGGCAGGGTCACACCCCTGGGTTAGGATGGGCCATAGGAGCAGACGGGAGGCTCCTAACAGACAGTGACTGACATTTTTTTCTTTTTAGGCTCAAAAATCTATCATCAGTGGGTGCAGACACAGAGCAAGAGAATAAAAACCGACAGTGTTGAAATGAGGCAGGAACAGGAACCACTGCTCTTGAAAATTCTCCTCAGAAATGTTAGGAAGGTCATTAAATAAAGCCTTGCTCAGAGAGGAACTGATATTTGATAAAGTTCTGAACCTCAGGATCTGACATTATTGCTCATGAAATTGGTGGGAGCCACTTGGTTGAATCCTAAGCTCCTTTTGAGAACATCCTTAGAAGGATCAAAAAGGGGAACGAGCAAAGCATCAAAATCTGAATTACTACATCTAAAGTAATAAGAAGTCAGTGGAAATATTCAAAGAAAGTGACATCAGTAGCCTTTAGGTCTTGCTAGAAACAAAATGATAACTTTTGAGAAAAGTAAGAAAAAAGTACATCATCAGGGCAGATGTCCCAAGCTAATATAACACCAACAGAACATATTTTACCTTTACTGGAAGCCATGAAGCACTTAATTAAAAAGATCAAGTTGGCAAGAAGCCTTTTTATTAGTTATATCTAATTACAAGCAATTGCTGTCGTATTAAACAGGTAATATAGCAAAAGTGTCATTTATTGTTATGAGATTCTGTGTAGTTTAAAGCTCTGTTTAATAACACCAACAACAGTGATAATAACATTAATGTACAAAGCATTAGCAGGAAGCTTATGAGGTCATTGTCCCTCTTGTCCTGCTCAGAAGGAATCCTCCTGGTAATTTTGGGTCTCCAATTGGTCTTGCAGGACTCAAACAAATAGAAAATCTCTAAGTTGCAATATTTGGGTCTCAACCCATGAAATATGGATGTTCTCAAGCTTGTCTGTATCTCTTGCTCTTGATCCCTCATCCTTAGAGACCAGGATGCAGCATGGCACCATCCCCAGGACCCAAGCATGGGAACATTTTTACACTGGTCTCTTTCTTAAAGAGAATGGTTTAAACCAGGTGGGTTTTTTAGAGATAGAATAACTCCTCTAAAATGAATGGCTGGACACACAGCACTAAAAAAGCAGCAGGCATTTGGCTTTAGATGCTCATTAGTTGTTCTTTCGCTGAGGCGACAAAGGCATCCAGATGGATTTGATAGGGAAGTCCTGTAGGTATTTATCCTCCTAGCTTTCCCCAGTTCCTTTACACATAGACTCTGACCCTACACTCCTTTCTTACCCCATTTGTCTCCTGCCAAGCAGGAATCCAAAATCTCACCTGACTTATGAGTTCCCTTCTTTCCCTCATGCCCCACTCAATATTGACCACAATGGAGATTATATTTCAGGTCTGGTGGTGGTCCATGTGCCAGAATGGTCATCAAGCTTTAACTTCCCATCATTTCTAGCCAAAATTATGCTAATGGCAAACTGCACAGAACTCAGATCTGTCAAAGCATTTTAAAGAACAATTTTAGACTTCCACCGAAAATTCATAAATTCAGCACAAACAGATTCCTGGAGCCATCCCTGTTAAGTCAACTGTGAATATCTGTGGGTAAGTGTAATTGCTTATGTAAGTAAAATAAACAAATAAAGTAGCAGATGACATCACATCTTTAGTAACACAAAAATAAATCTTCAAAGTAGAAATAGGATTCAGCACGAATTTGTGGGAAGACAGAATCTTGCCCAAGATGTTAAAAAACATTTAAGCACATTAACAATGCCCAGCAGGGCAATAGTTCATCCCCCTGTTTACAGCAGCCCACTGCCCACACTGAAAACCTCAGGCCTTGCTATGCAAAAACTTGACTTGGAGAGGGTTTGGACCAAATTGAGTCAGCTGCATGAAAATCTTCTACTGAAAGAAACCTCTTATTGTATATTTGATTTTAGATTTGAAGGACAAACCCTTTTAAAGTTTAAATCTAGCCAAATTTTTACTTTCTTTATGATCTTTATATTATTTTTTCAGAGAGAGATTTTAGCTTCAGAGCCTGTAAACCAACAAGATATCTTGATATTCTCACCTACACAAACAGTTATATGTAAAGTCATGCTATCTCCTTTGATGCTTTCTCATTGAAATTGGCACCATTGATACTAAATATATTGATATCTACGTGATTCTAGGTGCATCAGTGCATCCTTAGGTATTTATTATTTTTGTATTTCTCACTGCTATATTGTGTTTTTCTTGGCAGCAGCTTTCTCACCTCTGCTCACGTCATTGTCTGATAATCAGCAGGAAGTGCTGGTGTCTACAGTCAGTGACTCATAAATATTATAAACACTCCTTCAGTGCATCCTGAAAACATAAAAATAATGATATCAAAGTGTTTTTCTATAAGTCATGCAGTTACCTCTATGGAACCAAAAAGAAATATTTTTTCACATTAAAAAAAATTGATCTTTTTGGCAGAGTTTGATTTCCAGAGAAAGAATTCACTGTATCTCTGTAATTCTGCTTGTTCTTCATTTGCTTAATGGATGATTATATACAGATTATGGATATTGTAATGACTGAATCTTTATTTCAATGACAGTTTGAGAATGAACTATCTGAATTTGCTCAACAGAAAATACATTCACAGTAAATAACAAAGTACCTTTGTCTTACAAAGCAAGCTAAATAATGGATTCAAACTTCCTTGAGAAGAAGTATGGAATGTTTTCAAAATGTTAATTTAGAAAATTGGATGCTAACATTTGTTTCCTGCATTTCAGGATGATCTGCAAGCAGAATCACTTCTCAACCAAAGCATGAAAGAGAAAGAATAAATTTTTCAGAAATACTTACAGTAAACCTAACTAATTTTTTTTCCACTTTGAAAATAATAATTAATAGTGATATAAGCCCATGGTCAGTCCCTGCTTTTGTGTTTTCCTATATATTGGCAATTTCTGCAGTGTGATCTTGGCTCCACTGAAGTCCGTAGCACAAAATAAAATCGCTCCGTGGATAAACACAAGCACACTGTGAAAAAAGTGGTACTCTGTAAAAGAAGACCTGGAAAACACAACACACTTTTCCTTTCATCCTGCTTTAGCATTTTTACCTCTGTAAGCCGTCAGAAACTTCAGCTTATTTTTCATGGAAATTATGAACACCTTTCTCTCTCTTGTCTTTTAATCATCACCAATGCAGAAGACAATTCTTTTCTTCTTATTTGCAAAGCAGAACTTTAGAGCTATTATTGCTCCCCAAAAAAACATAATACAGGCAGCAGCAACCTGTTTTTGTGATCTTCACATTTTGCTCTAAAATACTGCAATCTTTGAAATAAATGCTGGAGCTGGAAGAGTCCTACATTCAGAATCCCCTCAATAAGGCTAAGATTTCTTCAGTGGCCCCTGCCAATAAGACATGACATTTATTTTGGCCAGGATTCATATGTGTTGACAAGGGAATGAGCAAAGTCCTAACCCACTTTACACAGGCCATGAAATATTCCCATCAAAGGGCTGCACTGCTAAACTAAGACTGATTTTAAGAGGTGAAGAATGCTGTATAAGCACGATTCCTTGGAGCAATTATAACCTTCAAAAGGCAACCGTATAACAGGATTTAATCTAGAATAAGAAATAAAAGACCTACATTCTTGGGTCACATATGAGATAAAGCTCAAATTCTGCATTTTTAATTTTTCTCCCAAGAAATGATTTGAAGAACATCCACTTTATTCAACTGCCAGACCTAAATCTTTCCAAGCTAATACACTGCTTCCTTTGATCCTGCTTTGGCGCAGGCACAATCTGCCTCATTGTAATCTGAATCCTCTCTTTTGTTTTCTGTTTAACATCAGACGCTTTAAGGGAAGAATAAAAGCCCCTGTTCCACACAGGTCTCAAAAACCTCTTTGCATCATTTGGTTTTACCTCTGAAACTGGCAGGTCTCACAAGTACAAGACTCCAGCTATGATTTTCCAGTGATTTCTGGAAGTTTCCCTGTCCCACAGCTCTTGTATTCACAAACCTGAAGTTTGCACCCATAAAATGCCCTCTGTCCTTACCTTCTGCAAAACACAAAATATATACAACTATTAAATTCTTCCAGGTCTCCATCACATCAGGATGGTCGAGTTGACGTCGCTGCCATGAACTCAGGCCCTCAGATTATTCATCCTGACTCCCAAGAAGTCAAGCCTTGAATCTGAGCTCACTATCCTTGACTACAGCTGGGATTTGTGGCTCAGCTTCTCTGTATGAAGGAATCATCACTGCTTTTCTGAGACAAGCTGGGCTTTGCAAAACCACCAGCATTGTCACACTTTCAAAAATGTTCATAGATTTCCTCCATATAGTCGTTAAATATTGCCCAGCCTCTCACCCATCTGTGACAGAGCAGAGTCCAGTTCTGCACACAGAGCAATGTCACAGTGCCCAGTGAGGGCTGGTTTTGGAAAACAAATCCCACCACAAACAAGTGACCACTTCAGATGATACAAGTTCTGTGATTATGAATCCTTGGGGCAATCCCTCTGTTGGTACAGCAGAACTGCAGAATAACAGAACAGTTTGGGTTGCAAAGCACCCCCAAAAATCATCTGGTTCCAACCCCCAGCCAAGGGAAGGGGCACCCTACACCAGACCAGGTTGCTCAAGGGGTCATCACATCTTTCACTGCATCTTGTCAGAAAATCTGTGTATTGCTCCTCACTGTGGAGCAATACTCCTTTGAATTACTCTTTTAGATATGATGGGCTCAGGTATTCCTGCCTACTTTGAAAGGAAACAGTTTTTAATTTGTTTTTGTTTACATTTCACTACCACAATTACAAGGAATTTGGACATGCCTGTATTATGGAGAAATCCTTGTGTTGGAATTTTGGTTATTGAGAATTTTGGTTTTTTTATGTTGACACATATTGATTTTTAAGAGAGTATAATATTTGACTTGAGGTTGTAGAGAAAGTCTTTAAAATTGAATAAAACATCTAAGATTATTAAATAGAAGTGTGTAATATTATGTAGTAGAAAACTTATAGAATGTAGTAACATATATAAAGTAAAATAAAAGTTTTAAGGTATAAACCAATATTTTTTAATTTTTTTTAATTTAATTTTTAAAATTTATTTAAATAATTTTATTTTGCATGGCTGAGAATGTAACAATTTGCAATCCTTGCATGGCTGAGAATTTAACAATTTGACTGTGCAAACCAAACATTTTCTGAGTGCAAAAGCACTGCACATTCTTGCCTGGCTTGCTCAGAGGAATATAAATGAGTGGGTCAGATGGGAATCTTTATTCTTTCGTTTTTAAATATCTACTAATGAAGCAATTGTCAGAAGGCTGAGTCATAATGTAAATGTGTTTCTGACCAAAGGTCTGAGTGCTCCAGCACACTTCAGAGTATCCGGAGGAGTACATCTAATCTGCATCCACTCTAGTTATTCATCAGACTCCTGCAATTATCTCAAGAGTGCTGGAAGGAAACAAGCAGACACAGGGAAATTCTTGGAGTAAATTTTGATCTAACTGAACTGAAGCTGCTGCTCCTACTACAAGAAAGATTCTTTACAGAAGCCAAAAACGATTACAGCAAAATATGTTAGAGTTCATCCTGGCATCAAAAAGGTGGCTAACAAGTGTTTAGAATAATTTCTCCTGGAAGGAACACTTAAAGGTCATCCAGTCCTACCCCCTGCAATGAGAAGGGACATCTTCAATCAGATCAGGCTGCTCAGAGCCCTGTCTTCTAAAAGGATGCTTAAGTCCATCCCTTTTGATGCAGGGAAGAGGCAAAAGAGCCGCCAAATGAGAGGGAATAAAAAGAGGGAAGAATGGCATTAATACAAAGAAGAACCAGCACATTTAGTTCATTCAAATACTTCACTGTGATGTAAAATAACAGAAACCAAGCTGCAAGTTATATTTGAAATTAATACAGAGTAAAATCATAATGTATGGTGAGAAGATTCAGCTTTGCTCATGTAAGAATAATGACACTGTGCCTTCCCCAGAAGAGTATGGATCATTCATAACTGTTACTCCAATTTAAAGGCTTCTGAACACTTTTCAAACACCTTCTCTAGATGGTGGATATAAGTAGGTTAGAAGTTTTATAAATATATAGGAAAAGGAGGCACAGCTAGCAAACAGAAGGAGAAAAGAGTGAGAAAGAGACATTAAACTGGTAGAAAGAGAGAGACTGGGATATTTGATAGCTTCTCCTGCAAATACTGGAATGGTTTGCAGAGGTGAAGACCTTCCCTGAAAGATTTTTTTCAGAGCAAAGATGTATTTGCAGTTTGGTGAGTCCTGAAATCAGTGTGTGCTTTCCTAGAGGTCTACACATCCTCACATCTTCCTTCCACAATTTCAAAAGACATTACCAAACTATGCACCACAGTGTTTATTTCCTTAATGTTAATTGTTGTCAAAGGCCATGATCTGTTTTGACAGCCAGGGTACATTTCTGTGCAGCCTCTCAGCTGCAAAGGAGCTGAAGCAGAAGGAAGGATTTTTCTGGACCAGCCCGCTAGGACACGAGATTTTGGCTGTACAAACAGGCTCTGACTCTCAAGTAGGTATGTGCATGTGCTTGCACAGTGTTTCCAATATTTTTAACTTTGGATTGCCACCAACTAGTAAACTTTCTGTGTGCCTGTGCACATTAATTCTTTTCCTTGCTCTAAACTTCCTCACCTTCAGACAAAAAATGTCTTGAGATTATGTCAGGAAAAGAAACACACTTAGCCCTAGGTCTAGGTCAAACATTGACTTGAAGAAACAATAATTGTGCCAGTAAATTATTTCTGGCACAATATCTGTCACCTGTTTCGAAAGAGTTGAAGGCAAACATGCCCATTCCTCAGCTTAAACAAATCTGGCCTCCATGCTGCTGAGCTGGCAAGAGATGCTTATATTTCTTTTCTGATTTTTTTTTTAATCAAGTTTTAAAAGGTCCTTGTTGCCAGGTTTTTAAACAAGCCATTTCAAGCCAACTTCTGGTTTCTTTGTTGTTTTCTCAGGGGGAATTTGAGGGCTTCATTCTGAGGGATTCAGACATTTTCCTGTGCTTGTGTCTCCCCTTCTGCTGGGGAGGCAATGCCTGGGAAGGACTTAAAATCTGGGGAGTTGGTAGAGACTAGGAGTCAAAGTAGTCAATGAAAGTATTTGTGTAACAGTAGGAAATCAAAATCCTCCATGATGTTAACATTATTGTATAGGAGAATAACAATACTGAATAGATGTAGCCACACACCTGCTCTGGAGAGCTCATTTTAAATTGATTGTTCAGCTCTCACCAAGTGCAGCAAGTTTTTCTGTAGATGCTCATGCTAGTTTGAAGCTCAAGTGCAATGTTATTATTAGTTGCTTCTCAGTTGCTTTCTCACTTTACCCATTTCTGAAGGATTTTAGACCAATCTTGTTATTTTTCATACTAAACGAGGAAAACCAGATGGACAAGATGGATCACAGACAGCCTTGAAATTATGCTTGTTCTCCAAGGAAGGGATGAAATTCTGCAGTTATATCATTTATGAGTGGCTGTTTACTTTTACTGCCTCATAACCAGACCTTGGGATCCATTAATGACTAGAAATCACACACCCTGGAGCCACCATTTATGCAAACTTCAGTGAGCAAAAAGAAGAGTCATCTGTATTTTTCATGTTATGCTATAGGAGAATAATAATATCAAATAACCCAGAATATGCTGCAATGTGAAAGTACCAGCTGCAGGTCTGCATACAAAAAAGAAGACACATAAAACTTTATAGTCGATGTCTTTTTAATATTCTAAATTAACATATAAGTGTAAAAAACTACTTTGCCCGTGTCCTGTTAGCCAAGGAGGGCAGAGGTCTAATGTTTCATCTCATAAATTTATTTTAAGAAATAAGAAAACCTGCCTTTGAGAGGTATGTCAATGCAAAAATAATTATTGCATGCAAGCCCCTCAGCATAAAATGAAATTAGACAAGAAATAAGGGAAATGAAACAATACTATTTGAATGATTAAATCAATTTTGGCTGGGGTCATGTTGCATTAAGGGAAGACATTATGCAGGCAGGACTATATTTTCTCTTCCTGTCAAGAGGACTGCAGTTCATTTGACTCCTACACCTCAGCAGTACATGTGCCACCCAGGAATGTTATCTCCCAGTGCCATTTTAGTAGGAAATGAAAGCTGTTCCTCTCCAGTGCAAACCTCATCGCTGTGACCCAGGTATTGTTGAGTTTGGGTTGCTTGAAGAGGTTATACCAGCAGTGACCTCAGCAAATTCAATTATCAAGGGCAATCATATCTCCCCCTCTCGCTGTTTGAGCAGAAAAAAGTCTGATTTTGTAAACAAGTTCTCCTCTGAGATCCTTTATCCCTTCCTGTAGCAATCCCAGTCAGGATTCACCCTGTCTGAAGAGGGAGAGCAGTCAAGGTATGCAGCAACACACTTCAGGGTCTTACTCATTAAGACACCTAAATACTTAATTATCTTCACTGCAATTACAGCCCCTCAGAGCAGTGTGTAAGCAGCATGCAGCTGAACATGATATCTTATATTTTCTCAGGTGTCAAACTGATGACTTCATCACCATCTCCTCTACCCGAAGTAATAATTTTCCATCTTGCAACATATCAGATGTGCTGCTGAAACTCAACCCCCAAAATATTATTTTACTTTTAATTTTCTTTTTTTTTTCCCAAAAAACATCACGTCTAACAAAATCATGATGATTTAGAGATAGTAAATTTATAGAGCATTTTGCTTTATTGCCTCATATGCATTTTTTTCGTTCTGAGTGCAGATAGGGGTGAGCCCAGCAGTGGTTTCACATCTTGCCTCAAACCCTTTTTTTTTCTCCTTCTAGGAGTTGTAAAGGCTACATCAAGATGTCTAGGCAGTGTCTGTGTGAAGTTGTGTGTCAATAGATCATTTAAGATTCTAAAGACTCTTAAATTATTATTTGTGGACATGGTTGGCATCAAGCAATTAGGCTGAGGAAAGGTTTGGGTTTGGGACCATGAATCTGCAATTTGTTGGACTGATTTTTGTCAGATGGTACCCAGGGAAGGAGTTTAGAAGATTCAAATGAATGATGAGCCATGGGCATGGATGGATGGACAGGAGGCTGACTGAGCATCAAATAAGGGCACAGTGAAGGGCTGTGAGGCCCTTGCTTCAGGCCACAACAAGAACTGCAGAGCTTAGGAGGAAAACACTGCTGTGACTGGGTCTTTCCATCACCACCAGGATTATTGGATTTTCCTATCAAACAGCTCCTAAAGAGCAAAGAATGCTGCAGTGGCTGGACCACAGGACAGTTGTGATGTTCCAAGGAACAAATTCAGAAAATCAACACTCATCAGTTCGAACATCTTAATCTATTCTATCATTTATTCTGCCTATTCTGTTTGTAAACTCCATTAAAGTGAATTAACAAACTATAATACTGAAGGCAGACAAGAAATCTAATTATCTTTTGTCTCAGAGCACCATATGCTTCTTTTAACTTCAAATAATAGGCTGAAAAACATTAGTATTTTAAATGAATCTTTGATGAAGTTGAACAAGAGAGAGGAAAAAAAATAAGCTAACCAATCCCTTCCAGTTATATTGTTTTTTGCTAGATGGGTTTACCTTTTTCACATGCTTGTTTTGCAGCATACCAAAGGGCAAATGAAAACAGGTGACAGGGTTAGTCACTTTTATGTCAGACATCATTTTGCTCCCAGCTGTGGCCCTGAGGAAGGTTTTGTTCATTGGTTTTTTTATTATTACTGTATTTTTGGCATGCTCATCTAGCTGCACAAGCACCAGATGTCTCCATTGACTTTTTGAATAAACAAGCAAACTAGAAAATTATAATAATTTTAAATCCCTTCATATGTTGCACGCATAAAGGAGGGTCCTGTTCTTCAGGATTTATTTTTTACTCCAAAATGTTATAATAAAAAGCAAACAACACCCCAACCCACCAAAACAAAACAACCCCCTGGAGCAATACCTTCTCATAGCTGATGGCAAGGGTGGATCCACTGGCTTTGAGAGCACTTTCTCAAAAAGTGGAACCCAGGCATTGCCCCTCCATCCTGGTGGGTGTCTGTGTGCACTGAGGAGAGCCAGGCTGTGTGGGTGCAGAGCCACCCCAGCCATTCCTTCATCCAGGAATATTGGCTGTGTCCAAGGAGCTGTCCATTTCTCCATAGAGAAACCTATATGGAAAGACAGTTAAAATATTTATATTAAAAATATTTATATTAAAAATGTTTCTATTAAAAATATTTCCATTGCTTAGCTCACTTTTGCTCACTTCTTTTCCCTCTTCCTTGTTCACAGGTTTTACATGAGAGATAACTGGTTTATCTGCTCAGCTCTTTCTATCAGCAGCAGCTATCAGAATTTTTTAAAATGCATTATTAGTCTTCTATAGAGCAATTCACAAATAAACTTAGAGGGTAAAAAAAATGACTGTTTACAATACTGATGATAAAAAGGAAAAAAATCTATTTTAGATACTTGGCAAGGCTCTCTTGTGCTTTGTCTCCAGGCAGGAAGAGAACAGGAACCATTTGGTGTGTGTGTGCTGGTAATGGGGACATACACATGGGCTACCACCAGCTCTGCTTCATGAAGCCATTCTGTGCTCTTCAGGTGATTAATAAAAGCCTTTATGGTTGAGACTTAAGGAAGAGAAAGGTTTTCATACATTTGCTCTGGTTTTCTTTTAAAGGATTACTCACATTCTTTCCAAAAGAAGCCGGCGATACTTTTTATTGGAAAGGAAATTAATTATAACAGCAACTTCTGGTTTCATTAAATATATTAGTACTTTAATATTTTATATTTGGTTAAGATCTGAAAAGAGAAATAAAAGCTGTTAAATCTGTAGCACATCACTTCAATTTCCTCAGAAAGTCTGGGGAAGCAATTCCATCTATTCTATTCATTACATAAAGGAATAGAGGATTATTTCAAATGTATTCAGAGACCTTAACTATGCAATATCCTGGTGGAATTTGCATGTAATGAAGATTTTAGGCCAAATTCTCCTTTCGGATAAAGTCACAGTGGTATTTTTTGATTTCAGGACTGGTTCAAATCAAATCAGATCTTGACCACATTGAGCTCTGGCAGGTTTTTGGGCAATGCCTCCTTCCCTGTTCAAAGAACTGCTCGTATGGGTCAGTCCTGCTCTGAGTGGAGTCTCAGGGACCATCAGTCACCTGCAATATCCTCTGATTCTGAGTGCAAAGTGAAAGGATATGAAATTTAGATAAAGAAATGCAATATTGGTTAACAAAAGAATTTTACTGAAAGCAATAATCCACAAATCAAAATATGTTTTCTTGCCCTAAAAATGCCCTTTTCCAGTTTCACCTGCAGGAGAGGCACAACTGGCTAATACAAGTTCCACACTGGAAAGCAATATTTTCCTTTCTGAGCATTTCATTTGGATCCTGACAGTTCTTTCACAATCCTTTGGGTTTTCATCTCTCCACTTTAAACATATTATTCCAGGTAATAACTACAGTATTTACCATTTTTATCTCCTCTCGGTGGTGCTATGAAAGTACTTTTTGGAGGTCTAAAATGTTTCTTGAAGAGCATCTGAGGGGCACTGCAGCCCCTCTCAGCTGGAAGTGGGTGCTAAGACACTTCTGACCTTTTTACCCTTTTATCAATAAGACTTTTGTATTCTCACTTTACAATTAGACCATCCCTACCAGTCTTATTTGTGCTTTATAAATCTCTCTGCTGCTGAATCTCTTAGCAGTGATTCTTTTGCAGCTGGCCTTGCTTTTTTGGGCTGCATGTTCTATTTTCCTGGAATGAATCTCATATCACTTCTGAAATGTGGAATACTGTCAAAGGGAGGGATATTGACTGCATCCTCACAAAAAAAAATGCTGAGAAAGACACAGAAAATGGATTTCAGCCCTGGCTGAGGAGGACTTAGCCCCATCCCTTTACTAGACTAAACTAGGCCTACTAATAAAAAATGCCAAACTGGTTCCCTTTTAGGAGTCCTACTCCACCTTTAGCCAGGGATGCTGTCCTCACATGAGCCTCCATCAACTGTTCAAATTCAGTCCTTCTCTTCATTCAGTCCTTCCAGGTGAGGTGCACCTGGATGTGGACAGGTTTAGGAAGCCCCAGGTGAGAAACCTGTGCTGCAGTGGGGACAGCATGCAAAGGACTTTCCTCTTTAATATCTTACACTTAATTATTTTAAGTGGATGTGTCGTAAATTGTGCAGTTAAAGACCTTAATCATTGAGGGTGTTTCCTCACTGTGCAGTTTTGTATCCCAGACACTTAGGAGGAAGGCTGGAATGCAAGTAACTGAAACCCACTTTTTGAAAAAATTAGGGCTCGAGTGTTTGGGGTTTTTTGTTTGTTTGTTTGTTTTGATTTGGTTTGGTTTTTTGTTTTGTTTGTTTGTTTGTTTATTTGGGGGTTTTTTTGTGTGTTTTTTTTTTCTTTCCGTTGGATTACATCATCATGGTAGGTCTCTTCTAAGTGAAAATAATCTATTCTGTCCCTTTTAATGAGTTCAGTCTTAAGCAACAATTACACTAGCAGCCCCTCCTCCTATCTTTGGGTAACAGCCTGTCTTCACTGCTGAGTGATACTCTGATCAACAGGAAAAAAACTGAGAAATGGACAATTTCCCCTAAGCCATCATAAATATTTCCTGCCAGGACCTCTGTGATAAGATGGAGCTGCCGATTTCATATTGCAGCTGCATCCCAGACTGGCAAAAAGGAATTGCATGGTGTTGCTGCTTAGGGAGCCCATAAAGTCCTGGTGAGATCTCTGTCCCCACATGCCCACACCAAGGAAAGGATATGATAAAGCTTGGACCTCATCCAAGCCCTGCTTTCTGTCTCCAGCTTTCTGTTTGCAGCAGCCGAGCCTTTCAAATTTATACTGGAATAACGCGACCTCGGGAGATCTTTATTTAAACAAATAGAATTGAGGTTGTACAGCTATGTGGTTAATGACAGCTCCTGAAACACATTCTGCAGCAATTTGATGTTATTATTACAGCTAAGTAGCTTCCATAAGGTCTCAGTTAAATATTTCTCCACTAAATCATCAAGACAAAGAGTTGACCTCAGCTTTCTTTCGGAGTCCATCAATACAGCTCCTTGCAAAGCAGAGGGGCTGTTTAAAACAAAAATAAATCCAAGAACTTCCACCTCCTCCTGTTCCAGATTAGCTAAACACACTGAGTCGGCAGGGCTGCCTATCCCCTGATGGCCCATAAGAGCTGTTTTCATTCTATTTTTAAGGGTAAAGTTCTCTGTAAAGGTGGGCTGCCTGCTGGGCTCATGATGGATTTAAGATGTTGGTATTCAGATTAGGGCAGAAGCAGCTAAAAAGGAAGGAAAATATGTTCTAGTCTTGCTGTTGTCTTCAATGAAAGTCTAATCACATCAGGCATTTTTTTTTTTTCGAATTGGCATTATTTGTGTTTAGCCTTCATTAGCGCAGTTTAAATTGAACAGTTGGTTACGGTAAACCCTACAGAAACAGGGACATGCTTCAGCTTCTTTGCAAAGGGGCCTGAGGGCTGCATATTTATAGAGATCCATGGAAAAGATTACAAATAAAAAAACACAGATGCTTTTGTGTGAACTCAATTCATATTAGTAATGTGAAGCTATCGACGTGAAGGAAAAAGATTCTGTTAATAAGGGAGCATCCCTGCACTTGTCAGAGTGACAGAAATGTTCTGTAGATGGGTATTTTCTTTAGAATTTGCACATTGTAAGGCTCACCAAGCCTGGCATTGTCCCAGAGTCTGGGTTCACGTTCAGGGGCAGATGTGGAATGGTTTGGGTGGAAAGGAACCTTAAAGATCATCTTTGCAACTCTCTGCCATGGTCAGGGACAATTCCCACTGTCCCAGGTTGCTCCAAGCCCTGTCCAACCTGGCCTTGGGCACTCCCAGGGATCCAGGGGCAGCCACAGCTGCTCTGGGCACCCTGTGCCAGGGCCTCACCTCCTCACAGGGAAGAAGTAGAAATACAGACATTAATTTCCCACAGAGCACAGCTACATGAGACCCGCATGAATTTTTGAGGGTGGAATACACATTTTTTGCTGCTTGGCCTCTCTGGTCTTGGAAAGCTCTCCTGGGCCCAGGGAATGGTGTGGGCTGCCAGGCAGATCTGGTGCCCCAGAGGTGCCCAGCACTCTCTCAGAAGGGTTACCTGAGAAAGAGCTACCTGAGCTTTGTCTGCTGCCTGGAAAAGTTCTCATGTCCTTCTGTGCAGTTGCCCTGTTATCCCAGATGTCCTTGTCCATGCCTTCTACTTGCCCTCTATACTTTTAAGCCTGAACTAATGTAAAACTACATCCTCCAAAATGTCAAGGCCCATTTCCTTCAATCTTCCCTTCATGAGCATTAATCCTGAAGAGTGTGGGATACATACAGTCTCCTGACTGGCACGCAGCCCTCTCTTCCCATTCCAGGTAAATTAACTGCATGAGCTGCTCTTCCCTCTCTTCAAGGTTGTAGTTTTGTACCAAGCCCTTGGTGTCTGGGGACTGAAAAAGTCATGGGATGCTGGAATTCTGATGGTTCACCAGCAATGGGGCACCTCTGGAGGCAGTGCCTGTCCTGGGGGACCAAAGACAGTGGCAAAATCTGCCACAGCCCCATGAGGTTCTGCCCACCCATCAAGCAGAGGTGATGGCGCTGCAGGAATGGTGAACCAGAACCGGAGAAGCAGGACTCACCTCAGTGTGAGTCTCCACTTGT
Source organism: Geospiza fortis (assembly GCF_000277835.1). Lineage (NCBI taxonomy): Eukaryota > Metazoa > Chordata > Aves > Passeriformes > Thraupidae > Geospiza > Geospiza fortis. The sequence goes on along the minus strand of NW_005054298.1, from coordinate 3,600,685 downwards.
TCTTCATGATTTTAAAAAGTAACTACAAAAAAAATAAACAAGATTTTGTTTAAAAATATGTAAAAGCGCCTCTGGAGGCAGTGGCTGGCTGCTGGAGGCCCAAGGGCAGTGCCAAAGTCTGCCACAGCCCCATGAGGTTCTGCCCACCCATCAGCAAGCAGAGGTGATGGCGCTGCAGGAATGGTGAACCAGAACTGGAGAAGCATGACTCACCTCAGTGTGAGTCTCCACTTGTTCTTCATGATTTTAAAAAGTAACTACAAAAAAAATAAACAAGATTTTGTTTAAAAATATGTAAAAGCACCTCTGGAGGCAGTGGCTGGCACTGGCACGCAGCCCTCTCTTCCCATTCCAGGTAAATTAACTGCATGAGCTGCTCTTCCCTCTCTTCAAGGTTGTAGTTTTGTACCAAGCCCTTGGTGTCTGGGGACTGAAAAAGTCATGGGATGTTGGAATTCTGACGGTTCACCAGCAATGGGGCACCTCTGGAGGCAGTGCCTGTCCTGGGGGCCCAAAGACAGTGGCAAAATCTGCCACAGCCCCATGAGGTTCTGCCCACCCATCAAGCAGAGGTGATGGCGCTGCAGGAATGGTGAACCAGAACTGGAGAAGCAGGACTCACCTCAGTGTGAGTCTCCACTTGTTCTTCATGATTTTAAAAAAGTAACTACAGAAAAATAAACAAGATTTTGCTTACAAATATGATTGAAGCACCTCTGGAGGCAGTGCCTCTCCTGGGGGCCCAAGGGCATTGCCAAAGTCCTCCACAGCCCCATGAGGTTCTGCCCACCCATCAGCAAGCAGAGGTGAGGCACTGCAGGAGGAGAGAACCAGCCCTCGAGAAGGACTCACCTCTGCCTGAGTCTCCACTTGTTCTCCGTGATTTAAAAAAGCAAGTACAGAAAAATAAACAAGATTTTGCTTAGAAATATGTAAAAACACTTCTGGAGGCAGTGGCTGACTGACTGGAGCAGGACTCACCTCTGTGTGAGTCTCCACTTGTTCTCCATGATTTAAAAAAGTAACTACAGAAAAAATAAACAAGATTTTGCTTACAAATATGATTGAAGCAGCTCTGTGGAGGCTTTAACAGCAACCAAGGGAGCACACTGTGAGTTTGTAATCAGGCCATGCTGTACTGTCAGAGACTGAGTCCTTTCAGCAGCCGTGGCAATGACGTGCATGTGTTGAAAAGTGAAAAAACAACTTTATGTTTTTCCCCGTGGGGGAAAACACTGAAAGCCTTTTTTCCTTTTTAATATACTAAGAGGTGTAAAAGATTTCATGCTATCTTCAGATGTCAGAGTTAGATTAGGATGTGATGACAGAGGACATAAGGTATTGCTGGACAGTGAAATGCCTCTGGCCACAAGCAAGCCTGTCCTCGTTAATTTTATCTCAACCTCATCTCTCTGATTTGTCACTGGCTCTGAATTCTTCAATCCCTTCTCTCCATAAAAATGTCTAGCTGTCTCTTAAATTCATTTATGTCGTTGCCTTTTATGACCTTTCTTGATAACTTACTCTTTGTATTTTCTATCCTGAGTAAGAAGCTCTGCCCGAATGAATTCTCTCATTGGTCTTAATTTCCTAATTTTGAGGGTTTGTGGCTGTCTGTCCAAGTTATTCAATTCTGCACCAATAAGAGCATTATAATTATGGATATTTGGTTTTTTCACTAGCTAAAAAGCTAGGAAAATGTTGTTTCTTTTTTTTGTTTGTTTGTTTGTTTGTTTTTAATAGAAGTTCATTTACTGAAACACCCATGGGCAGCTTTTTTCATGTTTTTCACCAGATGTATGTTTGGAAAGAGTTTTAAAACTATCCATATCTATACTGTACCTGGAGCAAGGACTCTTTAGCAGTGTTGGGTATGAGCCAAATAAACACAGCCCTGAGTCAAGTTGCTGATTTTGGCAAGTTCCTTCCCAACCTACTCTTCTCTTCCCTTATTCTATGGTTTGTGTGTTTTAAACCATCATCCTCTACTCTGTCAACTGTGAATGCAGCTTCTGCAAAAAGGTTCTTCTTGACCGTCTTGATAATTTTTGCAGTACTTGGAATATTAAAAAGCTTTGAGAAACAGTAATAAAGCTACAATGTTCACATGTATCTCTATTCATATGCATCTCTATTCTTTACACCTCAGCTTGGGCTACCTATAAAAGTTTCTCATATGCATTTTCTATTTCCAGACTTTGTGCTCCAGACCAGCTCAAAAGGCTTTATTATTAAAACTTTACCCATTTCATTTCTGTGCAGATTTCATTGTCCGTCATGGCCAATATATCTTCCCTTAATTTTCACAAAGTCCAGCCAGGTAGGTCATGACCAGATTCTTCTATAATCTTTTTATATATTTAGACACTGTAATGAGATCATCATCCAGTGTGCTTTTTCTTTCAGGCTAAATATGCTACACTTCTTGAGCCCCTTTCTCATCCGTGGCATGAATTTAACTCCTTATCTTTACCACACTGCTGTAAAAACTGACTGAAGTCACAAAGCTCTGGGTAGTTTTTCAATTTTTTGAGTTGGTACATGATTTTAAAATTTGTTCCTTTCCTTTCCTTTCCTTTCCTTTCCTTTCCTTTCCTTTCCTTTCCTTTCCTTTCCTTTCCTTTCCTTTCCTTTCCTTTCCTTTCCTTTCCTTTCCTTTCCTTTCCTTTCCTTTCCTTTCCTTTCCTTTCCTTTCCTTTCCTTTCCTTTCCTTTCCTTTCCTTTCCTTTCCTTTCCTTTCCTTTCCTTTCCTTTCCTTTCCTTTCCTTTCCTTTCCTTTCCTTTCCTTTCCTTTCCTTTCCTTTCCTTTCCTTTCCTTTCTCTGCTGAGTGTTGCAGAAGCTGCCATTTGGGAGCACTAGTCAAAAAAAAAACCCAAAATCCAAACCAAAAATTTGACTGCTGTTTCCCAAATTCTGGCTGTTCCATGGGTTATTCTTACCAGCATCCAGCCCTGGCTTGGAAAGAAGGATAAAGGATCAAGACTTTGTTGTTCCTGTATTATTAATCACACAGGTAACAGAGTTGGGTAAAAAATTGAATAAGTTCTCAGCAAAACAACTCGAGTTCTGCTCTGGAATGTGCATAATGCTCTCTTACAAAGGGAATTTTTTCTTCTGGACTTATTAATGAGAATAAACTGTGAAACACTGAACACATGGATTGTTCTGCAGCACTAAATAATTACAGCAAGTTCTTCTAGTTCTGTCTGTGGGCTGGCAATGAAATGACTCTGTCCTTCCTCTCAGTGTTTAGCAATATTAATTCCTATGTCCCTGAGTTATTTGGCAAGAGTAGGCTGAAAATTCAGAGGAAATGCTGCATTTATTTTTTACTACTGTCTTCAGTCTCATGGGGCCAGCATGGTTTGTACCGAGGAAAGACATAATTTATTCTGCTTACAAGAAAGAAAAAAAGTAATTGGGAGGTGTTATTTACCATTGTTGTATAAATAAGAGCATTTTGATGTTGAATTTGGAGGTAGATGCGATTGGAATTGTCAGGCAGGTAACAGAGTGCTGGAGCTGATGCTCAGCAGCCAGGACAGGGAGCACCAGGGACAAGGTCCCACAAGTGCAGGGAGGGTGATGGGCTGATGCCTGCTTTGCCATCCCTTCCTAGCTCATAGACATGCACTGTGCATCACTTTAAAATATTTGTTTCCAGCTGCAATTCTGTGCATGAGCTGCAGCTGCATTGCTTGGAGGCTGCATACCCTGCTCGGGTGTTTCCACAAAGATGGGAAAGTTTCTCAGCAGAAAAGGACCATGTAACAGATAAAGCACTACAAGAATTTTTTTTTATATATATTATCAGACTAGGACTAGATTAAAATTCTAATTATCAAGAAAAAGAAATGCCATGATAGGCTTGATTTGCTAGAGTCTGGCTGATCATATGAGCACAGAGCTACACTTCCTCCAAAGCATGCCTGAGATCTATTCCTGAAACTGGATCCAAGTGATATTCATTAACAGCTCTACCATGCATATTTATTTTGCACTGCACATGATAATGTGTGAACAACAAAAGGGATAATGTCATTATGGAGGTGCAAGTAGCAGCTCTGTACTTGTGAGCAGGTTTATGTTCTCATCCTCTCATTTTCTGCTCCAAAGATCTGTCTGCATGATGTCTTTGGTTAAAATAGCAGACAAAAAAATTTAAAAAAAATCCAGGAAGTTTAAATCCAGATTAAACAAATTTCTATGCTGATTAATAAAATGTCATTTAGGTATCATCTTAAGCTGTGCTTTTCACACAGATCCCCCACACCGATGAAAATTTGGCAGAGATGGACTTACAGCCTCTCTCTGCTTCAGGAGCAAAACCAAGAGATGCAGTTTAGGCAGCCCACCCTGGAGATGGCAGCACTGGCCAGGTTTCCTGAGATTATGAGTGTCCTGTCCTCTCATGCTTTACTTGAGCAAAGCTTTGGCACAAACCCTGGTGCCAGGATTTATATCAGAAAGTGTGGAAAGCCCACGGGGCTCCACTGAGCTGCCTTTTGCAGCACTGCTCTGCTCGTGAGCTCCACAGTTTCAGTAGCTCAAAACTGCATGAAGAAAGATGTGTTTTTTGAAGGAAATAAAGTCACACCCAGGAAAAGAAGATCTAAAAAAACCCTGAGAATATGAAGAGACAGAAAAATGTTAATATCACAGCCCAGGATGGCTCTGAAACTTATTTTGAAGAAAACAAGCAGCCAAAGAAAGTTACAGGGGAGTTTTAGAAAGGTATTTCTGTAAAAAAAGCAGGCTGCTCCTGTATTTGTTGCACATGAGAAGGATGCAGGAGCCTTGTGCATGCCCAGGCTCCTTTGGTCACAGCAGGATTTGTTCTGTCCTGCCTTGAGCAGAGCAACTGCTGTCACCCAGCCCCAAGTGCCTGCTGCACAAACAAACAAACAAACGGGCTGGTACCCACCACACTTGGGAATTTCTTTGATAAACTGCCACCAGTGGACAATAATTTATCATAGCTGAACCATTTTTTTGGTAGAAAACACTGTCTGAACAATGAAATGTGTCAGGAAATACTTTTTAGCTGGAGGTCCTGCTCAGGATGAAAAATGCCTTCCCTGAAGGAACCAGCGCACTGATTCCCAGGACAGGAAACGGGGTTGTGCAAGGAAAGGTCCTTTGTCCCAGGAGTGCACTGTGAGGCTCAAATGGAATGGAAATGGAAATGGAAATGGAAATGGAATCCTAAAGCCTCTTGTCTGCACAACGCCATGGTGAGGGATGCTCTTGGAAGTCAGAGAAGTGGCATCATGAGGACATGAGTGTGTGTCCTTCACCTCCAAACAGAAGATGTCACCTCTTCCCAGGAAAATTATTCAAATCTCAATACTTCCTAGGAAGGGAAAACTCTTCTCATGTGGGAAATGTATCTCTCTTAGGAAGGATGTGCTTGTTCTGGAACAACAGCCATCCAGCACTGCATTTCCACCTTCCACCAGAAGTTCTCAGGAACCATTCACTCTAGTCACTTCTTTCTTGTGCCATGTGTGTTTTCAGACTTTCCTCACTCTAAAATTAATTTGTGGTGTCCTAGAAAACCTGGGAAGGAGGAAAAAATTACTAGCCTTTTGTTGGGGCTTTTTTTTTTTGAGATTTAGATTACCATCTACACTAGTGGTAAAATACAGAAAGCATCTATTGGAACAAATGGACAGCTTTCATTTCTGTCTCCTCTCTCCAGCAAACAACAGCATATTTAAAAGAAGCAGGAATTAGGTGAAACTATATGAAACAACTATCTATGATAAAGGTTTGTGGCAGCCAGGCAGGAAATGGTTTTCTGGTTTCACCCAAATTTTTTCAGCCTGGAAATTTGCGGCTGCCTGGAATGGCTGAGGGCTGAGATCTCACTCTCCATTACAAAGAGGCTGTGAGGTTGGTGGAGTTCTCATGAGTCCACCAAAACTTTTATTTTTCGCAGGTTTCATTTCAATTTTGATTTTCTTATGTTTACGCTGCAGTAAGGGAGAGCAAAGTACCAAAACAAAACTCATTTCCAGCCTTCAGAAAACATATAAGAGGGTTTAGAAAGGGTTGGAATGAAATACTTCAATAACATGCAAGCCTTTCTCTCTGAAGAGTTTCACATCAATATCTTTGTGGAAACAAACATTTTCCTGATTTCAACAGGCCAGTGCTTCTCCTCAAAACACCTTTCAAGGCTCTCACCTAATTCAGAATGTTGCACAGACACAACTCCAGAAATCCTATTGCTTTCTTTAGGCTTTTTGAACTTTCCTAAAACAAAGGCACAAATTTCTGTTCCATTTTCTGGGACAGAAAGACCTGTGGAAAATTTTAACTGTTTAACGTTCACTGGAGTTTTGCAGCAAAGGGTGAAACACAAACCTTTATTCTCAGGTTCTCCAAACCCCTACACTTTACAGCTGGGGTCCAGCAGAGAGCACCTGACATTTCCTCAGTGTCCTCACCTGGCACTGGGGATGGGCACAGGCAAAAAGCTCCGTGCAATTGGAATCTTGCTTTGAAATCTGTGAACCTTTTTGGGAAGTTGAACATATATTGTTCAAGCCCCACCAGCAGAAGGAGGGCAACCAGCTGCACCCTCATTTCCCTCCCAGTGCACTCCTAAGAATCCCAGTGGGTAACAGAAATTTTGCTTTATTACAGCCCCTCTCTGTATGGATTAATGCACTCACTGCAGCCTTCCAGCACTCCACTGCTCAAGTAACAGACTGTAATATCCCTGACATTCAGGATGAAAAAAACCAGAATACAATTAAAACCAGAATACATAATATTCACTGAAATAAAACAGATTTCCAATCAATTAAAACAGACTCTCCTTCCAATAGCACCAGACAAATAATACATTTACAAAACTAATCGGTTCTACACAAGCTGAGCTAATGAGTGTCATTTGGGTCACATCCTCAAATTGCAAATAAATGTTATCATTTATCAACCTAACACATTACTCAATAAATCTTCTGCACCACTGTTCATACTTATCAGCTGTGTCATTTAATATTCCTTTCTGGTTTAGAAAACTATTTCCTCTGGTTCCTGACCCTTTGTAATGAAAAACTCCTGAAAACAGACAGTAGCTAATTCAAGAATCATATAATTTGGAGCTAAACAGAGCTGTGGCTGGTGTTGAAATGCTCTAATATTAATTTTTCAATGGGTCTCCTCTCAGGCTGGAAATACTACGAGCTGTTGAGATGAAATTTTCATTTAAGGAAGGTCAGACTGCAGTCAATGCCATAAGAGGTTTTACAGTCCATAAAAGCATGAAAATTATTTTCTGTTTTTTCATTTATGCAAGAGCAATTTGGACACTCCCAGTCTGAGGCATAAACCCTCTCTATCTCAGCCCTCCCATGCACAGCACACCACCTCATGTGCCCATTGGTGATTCTGGCGATTTCAGCATCCTCCAATCCCTGCTGGGATGGAAAGGAGAAAGAGGGAAGCTTCCAAACACTGCTGACCAACATCCCTCCATCCCTCCCTGACAGCCATGGGGCAAACAGGTCTTGTTAGCCCATGGGTCATACCTGGGGGTCTTTTCCTTTGTCCCAAAGTGCTTCCCCAGCAGTGGCATCCTGGCAGGACTCACTGCAGGCTCACACTCAGATTCATCTTCTTCACTGCCAGCACATGAAGCACAGGCACACAGCCACTGGGACACACCTGAGAGGGACATCCTGAGAGTGCCCTTCTCCAGGAGTGTGCCTGTGTGCCTCCAGAGCATGTTCTGAGTGACTGCTAAACACTAAAGGAGCCATGAGCTGCTGAGTCCTCTTGGTGCCCCTGCTTTACAGCCCACAGCACAGCTGGACACATTCCACAGCTCCACATTTCACCAGCAGAGCCCTCACTGGCAGTGCTTGGGGTAGGAAATGATCTGTTGGATGTCCATGGCTGAGCTGACCATGCTGGTGGTCAGCTGGCTCAGGTTATTGTGTGGATCCTACTCACTCCTCATTTTCAGTCCTTTTTTGCCTAACTCCTGTTTCCTGCTATTTCCTCCATCTCCTGCTGTCACCGACATCTTTTATGAAAAATCCTTTCCTTAGGATTTTTTCTCCTGAGAAGATGAGAGGCCTCAGGAACAAAATGTAAACAATGGTTATCTGCTGCTGTGGAATGCAACAGGTGCATCTGTGATTGGTCTCATGTGGTTGTTTCTAATTAATGGCCAATCACAGCCCAGCTGGCTCAGACTCTCTGTCCGAGACACAAGCTTTTGTTATCATTCTTTCTTTTTCTATTCTGAGCTAGCCTTCTGATGCGATCCTTTCTTCTATTCTAATAGTATAGTTTTAATATAATATATATCATAAATAATAAATCAAGCCTTCTGAAACATGGAGTCAGATCCTCATCTCTTCCCTCATCCTGGGACCCTTGTGAACACTGTCACATCCTGCCCCACTGCTGCTCAGAGAAGTGCCCTTGCATTGACTCCCTTTAGCACCATCAACGCTCCCATCCCATCATCTTTGTGTCTCCTAATGTTCTCATCAGCTTCCTTACCTTTACTTTCAGCTCACATCCCACCCATTTCCATTTCCTACCCATTTCCATTTCCCAATGGACCACAGTCCATTTCCTATCACCTCCTTTGGTCCTTCTCCTTAATTTCCCTCCTTTTCATCCTCCTCTGTCCTTACCTTTCATCATATGAGCCAGATGTGTTTTGTGATCCCCTGCCTGCCTCTGCACAGCTAAAAGCAAGGATGAGACAGCATTTTGTTGTCAGCTTGAGCCTGGTTGTGACAGAAACCCCCAAATGCAGAGATGTGACTGCTGGAGCAGCTGGAGCAGTCAAAATACAATCACAGAATAGTTTGGGTTGGAAGGGACCTTAAAGATCATGGGGTTCCAAACCCATGATCTACTATCCACTAGAAATATGGGCAGGCTGTGACCCCTGAGTAGGAGCAGTGGAAGTATGGACTGTGCAAAGCTCTGCAAAGCTGGGACACACACAGTGCTGTGCAAAGATTTCCCCCTCAGGGAGGTTGTGGTTGCAAAGTCAGCAAAAAGCACCGCTGGTACAAGAGGATCTGCTGACAAATAACAAGCTCTCATAGCAGGAGATCAAATCAAAGTCATGTGGCTTAAATTGTGTAGCCAGAAGCAAACATACGTGTGGGTAGTTATAAACAACTGAAAATTAGAGGTTGATTATGGGAACTGTTAGACAATTTTAGCTTAAACATAGAATTCTCACTATAGATGTGGCTCCCACATTGTTTATAAACAGGTTTAGATCTACTGAAATATCCCCTCACAAGGAATTCTTATCCATCAAAACTGGCCACTTTTAAGTTCTACCTTATCTGAATTTCACTGAGAATGTATGGAAACAAGCAAATCTGCCATTCTGGATTTCCACATCAACAGAACTCAGATAAACATCCCAACACCTCAACTGCTCCTTGGAGCTGTAGTTTTGATTTTACTGCTTTCAGTGAGAGCCCTGGAAACTTAACAGCACTGGAATATCCAAACTAGTTTCTACTGTGCAAATCTGAGGGGGAACTTTACACTTGACTGTTATATTTATTTTAATGTTTGTTTATATAATTTAATAAACACATCAGTACTATAGATGGAATTTAGCAATGTGTAAATACCTCAAAAATGGTATGCCTAACATTTATGGTACAGCATAGTCATAACATATCAACCACTATTAAAAACCCATTTAGCTGAATTTTAGGGTTGCACTTCACACTGCTAAATGTCTTAGATAAGTTTATCCAGCCATTTCTAATGTAACATGCAACATTAAAGTAAAGACATTTGCAGTGCCCGTTGACCACTTTAACCAGTTTAATAAACCATGAATAATAAGGTACATGCACAGAAGTGTCAAGTATAAGGTGAATCTTCATTTTTAAAATATTCAACTCCCCATCTAAAAGAAACACCTTTTCTTTGAATGAAAAAGCAATGAACTCCTGCGAGTTAAAGAGTCTCTTTGTGCTTTCAGTAAATATTTTCCTTTGTGAGCTCAGTCTGTGTGCATTGTGTGGGGGGGTGCTGCAGATGAGTATTTTCTGGCAGTATTTACATTTCTATAATCGCATCACCTGTAGTGACAATGAACAGTTGTTAAGCATCTTGTAGAGCTTTGTCTTGCTCAGGACTACTTCTTCCTCTTGTGCACAAAGAGACTGCTGATGCCATAACTGTGTTAGAATGTTTGCATTTAGAGCAAACGTCACGTTTTTAATCTGGAAATGTCTTGACTGAGTCACGTTACAAAAGGCAACTTTTAGGTAGCCTGGCATGGGGTGGACACACATGAGAGCTTTTATTTTCAGAGACACAGCAGTGAGACCTGAGAGCATCCACAAACCACATTCTGCTCGCTGTGCACATTGCTGCACAGAAGTAGCAAGCAGATTTTCACAGGGATGTGAACTCAATGCAAATTCCTTGCCTGTTTATTCTGTGAAGATACATTCCACACCTTTATTCCTTCACTAAACAGTCCTTCATTTAACTGCAACTTTGTGGCACATAATCATTACACCCATGCCCAGACTCCTGTCTCTGTGCTTTCCCTTTGTCCTTCTCTCATTCAGCAGTGTGCAAAGCCCCAGCCTTGCTCTGCATTTATCATTCCTCTCCCTGCTGCAGCTCCTGCAGAACCTGGCTTGTGTGCTGAGAAAAAAAACACCACCCAACCATTTAACAAGACTTTGAGCTCCAGTCATCTGGATTTACTCTGTGGATCTTGCAGCTGGTATTGATCTCAAGGAATAACTCTGAAACAGTAAGTTCTGGGAAAGTAAATAGAAACAGCCACCAGGGTTTTTCTTACCCATGCTCCCAAGTATTGAATGCTCCATTATGAAAGCCATTCTGGTTATAATTCTTCCCTTATCCCAACTTTCTGCTGCTTGCTATTTTCAGTAAAACCTAATAAATAGTTTCTCTAGGGTTTTGTTTTCAAGGATACAGAATAATGGTTGTAACTTGCCTCAGGTGCCTGTTCACCATGGTTACCACATCGAGGTTCAGAGAGCTGCAGAACTCTGGGCAGCAGGGACGTGGGCTGAGGGAGTGAGCCCCCGGCAGGACAGGGAAGCAGCTTGGAGACTCCTAAGGTGGCAGAATAAATTATAGATTAATTGCCACTGTCTTAGCAGTGACAATCATAATTTATTTTTCAACAAGAGATGACATCAGAAGTCTTAAAAAACCCCCCACATCATTCTAAAGCCAGGCAAATTAACACAGGTATCTAATGTGTCTCATCCTGTGGTTATTTATAATTGCAAAACTTTCTTGACCTTTCCCTGAGATGTCAAAACTTTTTCTCTGAGCTCTGTCCTTTCTTAGTTTTGCCCTTGTTCAACAGTATGCCTAGATTTTTAAAAGATTTGTCCCCAGCACTAAGCAGCAATCAAAGGATGATGAATTTTAGACTTTGATTGCATGTAAAGTAGGAAGACAACAATGCATCAATATTCTGCTGCTCTGAGCAACAACTGAAGCCTATTCTCTCACCAGCTTTATGTCTGTAGGAGTCTGACACACAAGAAGGTATTTTATTTACTTATTTCACAGAGCAGGTTGTGCTCTGTATAGTGCACTGTCTGCTGACTGAGTCTTCAAGATTAGTAATTATTCTCCAAAGATGAGATTCAGAAAAGCATCACCTAATCACTGTGCTGGCTTTATTGCACACGTTAGTTGACATTAGCAGTCTGTTTTACTCCAGGCTCTGCAGCATTTTGGACATCTTTTTGCAACTACTTCAATAAAGTTTTGGTAGAGAGCTCAGGGTGTTAAGCACATGTTCAACATTAACAATAATGGCAGTCATGCACATATTGCTATCAGGACTTCATTTACTAATTACCTCCAAGGCTTTATATTCTAAACCAAATACATTAAGTGTAGCATTTGCCAGAATGCACTTGAGTTTCTTTCATTCATACTTCTGTTCAGGGCTCCAGACAGACCAAATATTCTGATCGTGTCACTCTTTGATGCTAAATTGGATACAAATGTACTTGGGTAATTAATCACACTCAGTGTTTATTGTGCATCTTTCTTATTATTATGCAAGCAGATTTCTCACAGCTTGTAGTTCATTATCAGAGTGCATGAAAACAGCTGATTACCTTTTTTCTCATATAATTACATTAACAGCAAGGCCAACTTCCTTTTTTTTCCACGCATCTTTGACCATGTGAAGTATTTGAGAAAGAATCATCGGGAGAAAAGAGCAACATTTCACAGGTTTCAACTACCACCAACAAACAGAAATAGCAGAAATACCCAGCATTCCCATCCCCATAGAAAAAAAATCTACAGTGCACAAAGCAATAAAAAGACTAGGTTTAGATAGATTATAAGTCTATAGAATAATAAGTCTAGGTTTAGATAGATTTGGCTGAAGAAACATGTGTTTCATTGTTTTTCTGTGGTTTCATTGTTAAATGATTAAAAAAATTAAGAATTACCATGACCCAAGTTGCATCAGTTCATTGATTTTTACTCATCAACCCTCTGGGTCACTGGGGCTGAGATTTTTACCTTATGCAGGTATTGCTTTGCTCTGTGTCTGTAGTCCCCCAAAAAAGATCTTTTGGAACCATTCTTTGGAAATGGGTGCTCATTTTCCAGGCATCCCACATCTCCCCCTGCTGTTTTGGCATTCCCACCTTGGGGACCTGCTCAGACCTCTCTGTGTTCCCCTTGGCCAGCTGCCTGTGTGCTCTGAATGAGATGTGGACATTCAGATCTGGACCAGCTAAAAGAGAGGATTGATCCCATTTGGATTTAAGTTCAGCCTTTTAATGATGGATAGCATCTAAATAGCTTCACCTAAACTTATGCTGATGATGGACTTTTCTACAACAAAGTAAAAGTGTTATTTAGTAAACATTATTTTTATTTCTTCTTGAATAGATATGCATTTTTTTTCCATTAAACTACCAGAAAGTCCACTATGAGATTTTAGCCTCCTTTTTCAGTTCCCATAGTAGATATTTTGCTTTGTATTGAATCTGCATTGCATTATTATTCATAATTACCCCATTTAGTCTGATAAATTACAGGGAAATGAAGAAGAGTGACTTAAATTCTACAAGGAAATTAGGAAATTTGCTGGCAAAAGATTAACACCATATTGACTCACCTTAGTGGTTTTTTTTAAAGATGACTATTAGAGGAGAATTCATCATCTAAACTTCCCCAAAATGTATCAAGCCTTAGCCCATGTCTGATATAGAAAAATACCACTCTAACAAAAGTCATGGTAAACATAAACCAGAAAAATCTTTGTTCAAGGTGCTCTCATTGGCCCTATCTATGGAAAACAAACACAGAGCTGCCGTGTCCCAGAACAGGGGGTAAAATCAGCCTTTTTCTCCCCGTGCAGCTTTTGCAGAGGTGAACAAACAGGTGAGCAGATAGATTTCCTCACTCAATACTTCCAAGGGGAAGGGCTGCCAATCAAGGACCTGTTCCAGGAGATGGATGCATGATGGCAAGGGCTGCTTACAGCCAGGGCTTCTTGTGTTTGTAGGGAAACTCCTCACTCCAGTTCTGCCCCACAGTGCAATTACAAATCCTCATTTTGTACCATGCACCTTCTTTTGTTCAAAGAACAGAATGCTTGAGCATTAACTGTGCTTATTTGCATACGGGCATTTTACAGCACACATCATCAACCCTGCTCCCTTATGTAATCATACCAGTCCAGCTTTTTCCTAGGGCTTTCTTCTCCTTCTCATTATGCCTTCACCAGCACTAAAATTCTCTGTGCCTGCCTCTAAATTATCTTCTGGACCCAATCAGTGTTTAGAGCTTTAATCAAACTGAATTTAGACTCTGCATCCTTTCTCATTACTTTGGTTACACTTTAAGAACTGTGGAGACAAATAGCAGTATTTCTTTTATGCTCTGGAATGATTTAATTTGTATTATGCTTTGGAATCACTTCTGGGATCAAATTATCTTTCACATCTGGGTGAAGCTGTTGACTTCACTGGGACTGCATGTGCAGATATGAAAACAGAGTACAATGAGACCAATGGATGCTTAATAAATTAATACTTTCAGAAAATTAGCTCTCTTCTCTGATGGGATAAAGCAGTGGCACAAAATCAACCATAAACACATACTTACAATACGAGACCTCAATTATTTTCCTAACATTTATTTTTATTGTCTATAAATTTACCAGGAGGGTAATTCCCTCTGGTAGCCCTTATGAAATTTCATAAACCTGTTGTTTTCTTATTAATGACTTCCCTCTAGAATTTAAGATAGGAAAAAAAAAAAGGTAGGGGAAGGTAGGTCATGCACTGTACTGCTCTGGTGCCATATACATATTTAAATACTTACTGCTTACACATGTGGATCCCACTCCAACAGCAAGTAAGGAAGATAAACTTTCAATCAGCTTCTACAGTTCCAGGGTTTCTCTCAACTGCTTTTAGACCTTTGTGCTAGAAGGACAAGAAAGGATCTTCACTGTTTATTTCACATTTTAAGTGGAATAGCCACTTCAAAATTTCTGTATGGTTCCTGTACATATTTCTTATGAACATGTACCATATTTTCACTGCCGAAATATTGGAGCTTTTTCAGATGACAAATTGTCCACAAGATTTATTCTTGCAAACAAGAGCATTATTAGTTCCTTCTTTCATTTCTTTTCAAAAATTGGTACATGAAAAAAGAGAGAACTCTGCCCTCAGATAATTATTCAAGTAAACTGGTCTCACCTTATATCAAAAGCAAGCCAATAACTATGGTGCAACAAGAGACATAACCTAGCACAAATAAAAGGGGGTTTAATTACTCCTATGATTATATGAGATGAAGGTAAAATCACAGGTCTCTGATGGGCAAAAGCTGTATCTCATCTTGTCATTTGTGGAAATTCGGGATGTTTCTACTTTTGCTGCTTGGGACCACTGTTTTTGCTTTCAGTCTTTTCCCCCCTTTCCCTCCTCCCATTTTTATTCCTATTTTACCAAGAGCCCAAATGAAATTTTCAGAAGGCCAGGTTAGAGCATCTCACCCTCTATAAGTGTTTGAGTTCATATGCTGTGGGGCACTTTGGAAACACGAGATAAAATACTGTTATTCTCTCCTGATTTTCCCTGGGACTCAACACACTCTGACAAACATATTCTCAGACCCAAATTATCCCATTTGGATTAGCAGAACTTGCTGCATCCCAGAAGGAATGGACAGGACAGACCTGTCCTCCTCTTCTTCCCGTGTAAGAAATAAACCCTGGGTGAAACATCCTCAGAATCACCACCCCTGTGAAAGAACAACAGATGGACAACCACAATTTAGAATCTCTCTGGAATTCCACTGGAACACTTAGCAGTGTTTCTTTTGTTGTTGCTGTTGCTGCTGTTGATTTATGGAACACAGCAAGATTAAAAAGTATTGTCTCACTGGAGAAACTGAAAATTGTAATGAGTTTTGTGGTCAGCAGTGATCATATTAGCTTTCCTTAAAACAGGATATATCCAAATTCTCATCTAATTACAAATTCAAAATGAAATAGGGGAGAGAAAGGTCACAGCATTATAGCCAGCATATTTTGCTTTCCTCTGGAAAGAGTACAAGAATAGTTTCAATGGAAGCAGCTTGTGATTATGCTTGATAATTTGTAATTAACTCTCCAGGGTGCTGGTGAGGCCTAATTAATTACTTATTGGAAAGCATTTGGAGATCTTTGGATCAACGCTGCTATAATAATGCCAGGAATTGTTGTTATTGTTATCATTAGGTGTTTTCCATCCCCAAATGCAGTTAGGTGGAAAATGTACCTTTATTACTTTATGATGTCTTACAGGCAGGACTAATCTGCAGAAAAGCAGTATTTAAAAGCTGAGAATTATTTTCTCTGCAGTGTGAGGCTGGAGATGTTTATTCTAAACCTGTGAATATAATTTATGAGTAAGGCAAACACATAAATTGCATTCAGGAGTTTCACAGTAATAACACACTTTATATTCTCCATCTGCAGATAAGCAGGTGCGTCTATTTGTAGGATTTGTCTTAAGTTATGAAACTGTCCTCAGTGCTGTGAAACTAGGATATCATGAATGCCTCTCTGTGTTCAGCATCCAGCATTCGTTCTCAGGCCTGTCAGCAGGAGCATGCCACCTCTGCAATTAACCCAAATTAATACAGAAATGGAGGGTCATGAAGAGATGAGGATCTCCATCCAAACCAGGATGATACCTTGCTGCAAAACACCAGGAAACCAGTCCATACAATGTTTGTTTTTTATAGAACCTGGGTTTGCAGGGTGGGACAGACTCATGTGTAAAAAGGATGACAGATGCTGGCTTTTCTCCCAAAAGTCAGAGCAGAAAAGGACAGCTTCAAAAAACAGTGTGACGGTGTTCACAGGGGTCCCAGGATGAGGGAAGAGATGAGGATCCAACTCCATGTTTCAGAAGACTTGATTTATTATTTTATGATATATATTATATTGAAACTATACTAAAAGAATAGAAGATAGGATTTCATCAGAAGGCTAGCTAAGAATAGAAAAAGTAAGAAGAATAACAAAAGCTTGTGTCTTGGACAGAGAGTCTGAGCCAGCTCACTGTGATTGGCCATTAATTAGAAACAACCACATGAGACCAATCACAGATGCACCTGTTGCATTCCACAGCAGCAGATAATCAATGTTTACATTTTGTTCCTGAGGCCCCTCAGCTTCTCAGGAGGAAAAATCCTAAGGAAAGGATTTTTCAGAAAATATCATGGCTACAAAACAGCACCTTGCAGGAGGCTTGAGCTGGAGGAAGGAACTGACTTTGGCAGTCCCTGCTGCTCAGATGGGCTGTGGAGGGGGGAGATGAGCAATGGAACAAAAGCTGCGTGCAAGGACCCAGGAGCCTTCTAGTCTCCACACAGAACCCCAAAAATGTTCAGTCTTGGTATAGAAACTGAGGAATCTGTAGAGGTTTTTCTCAGAATTGTAGATGCTTTTCTTCTGCAGATCTTATGTTTTATGGTAGGTAAATCTAAAGCAAATGGTTAAATTATGCTCTGTGGCTCCTAATCATAGCTGCAGGTTTATCTTCAGTGTCAAAACCCTCAGAAATACCTGCAGTGAAAAAGTATCTAATTGTGTTCCACCCAAGAGTCCAAGAGATAGGAAATATTCCTGAGGTTTCCTCGCTGTGAAGAGCTAACAACCTGGGAGTCTAAAGCAGGATGCTTTGCTCTACACTGTTCAAACAAAGAACGGCTGAAGTCTGAAGATAGTGAGTGTCTTTCAAGTACAGATCGACCCTGGAGGAACCCAGCCAGTGCTGGGAAAATGAGGGTAAAAATAGACACAAATATGCACATGATCTATGGAACTCATAATAATTACCTAGAGAAATATGGTTTACAAGTAGTAAGTATTCATGCTTCTTTCAGAAGAAGAAAGATCTCAAAATATATTGCTTTCAATAGTTTGTCCTGTGTAGTCATACATTCATGAATAAATCTCTAGATAACCATATAACACTCCTTTTTTAATATATATATATATTTTTTTGCGATGTTGAATGTGTAGTCCCCTCAAGCATTAGCTGTCTCTAACAAGCAGGTTGTGGTGGCTCTCTGTTTACCTTGTCAACAGCACTCATTTCTGTTATCACTCTTCTGGAAGAACAAAGTTTCTAGATATGCCTCAAAGGTGAACGTAATTACGCTGTTTACATTGTTATTCCTACAGGGATCATAAAACAGTACTTAGAATGATGTTTACAGTCATCAGCGAGGCAGAAATCACTCTGTACGTTGGAGAAAGGCAGCAAACAATGCCCCATCACCAGCTAATTACAAATGGGACTGTGCTGTGCAGAGATCCCTTGCCTCACACGTGAGCTAGGTGTGGGTACATCAGTAGCCTGAAGCATTCAGCAATTAATCTGTCCATCAAAACAAAATTTCTCTGAGGTGTTTTCATTGGGGCCCTGGTAAGCGTGACTTACCAGTTTCTAACCTGATATTCAAGGCAAAAAAAAAACCAAAACAAAACAAAAAAAACCCACCAAATATAATGATGTAAGCTTTAATGTATCAAAACCCCCACACCCTTCCTCTGCGCCAAACTTTCTTGGTTTTCTGCTAGGCTCAGCAGCAAAGTAAAGTGAAGCCCACAGAATAATTTCCTTTAACTTCACAGTGGTTTGGGTCAGAAGTTTGCAGAGGGGCTCATGAAAAACAGCAATGAAGTGGAAATTCTGCTGCAGGGGAGTTCACACCAAGGGAGCACAGCTGCTCCTCCTACCCTGTGAGCTGCCTGTGAGATCACAGACACAGCAACACTCTTGTGAAGTTACTTCTCTAAAATATACAAGAAATACTGATTTTAGACAGCTTAGCAATGATCATTCATGCTTTGCTTGAGACTAAACCTTCGATTTTTGCACAAAACCAGGTGTTTCCCTTATTTCCTGATTGCTAATCACCAGCAAGCCTGTTCCATACAACTATGGTGTTATTTGATATTCACAATCTTCCTGCTGTAATATGAAGCTTATCCTGGCTGACACTTTCCTTCCCTCATTTGGTGGCTTGGTAGTCAAACATCATTGCTGTTTGTGGGGGAAGAGCACGGGGGAGGCATCAGCCCCATTGCACATCCATGGCAACGTCAGCCGCACAAGTTCAAATTAATCAGCCAACATCATCAAACACCTATCATAAAACCCCAAAAGCTATCATTTTGGAGAGAAGAAAAATAATAAAAGAAGTACAGCATATGAAATGCACGGAGGATGCAGCAAAAGCAATTTTTGTGGGAATCCTTGGACCTTGTCGACAGAGCTCTGTTGTTTATGGAGGCAATTATGCCAGGGTAAACACACTGCAGAGAGAAAAGTGCAACTTTTGAAGTCAAACAGATGGAGGGTGCACTCTGCCCTGGTTAACCTGGATAAAGGTCTGGGACAGTCATACTGTGCTGTTGCTCACCTGTGGGCTGCACTGGAAATTCAGCATTGTCCTGGGGTGCCATGAAAGGACAGCAGGGCAATATTGCTGCATCTGGAGAATATAAACCACAGAATCATGGAGTGGGGTGGGCTGGAAGGACCTTCCAGAGGTCACCCAGCCCAGCCCCCTGCCATGGGCAGGGATGCCTTCCAGGAGACCCATACAGGCTGTCCTTGAATCCAATAAAGTGCTGAAATTACTGTCCAGAGTCCAAAAAGGGTTTCGAGAGGTTTTCAATAATTTGCCTTTTTTTTTCTTTTTTATTCTGTGTAGGAGTGAGAGCTGGTGAAGTCACTGAGCACATAACCATGGATGACAGCGAGGTCAGGGTTTCCACCAAGCTGTGAAGTTTGTTCTTAGCACAGCACTTCCAGCTGCAAAACACAGGCCAAACTCAGGGTCATTGCTGTCACATATATTTTAGAGGTGACAGTCATGAAAGAAAGGGCACAGAGTCCACCAGAGGTACAGTTCATACATTAGCAATTTCACAACCCATCTGTTAAACTCCTATCTCTTCAGATTTATTGCCAGCTTGACAAAATAAAGCTCTAACAAGACAGAGGCATCTTCTAATGACTCAGAAGGCTGAAATAAAACTTTTCCATATCATGGTTTGCTGTATATTTTTCCTTCATTTTTACAGGATGTTTCAGTCTCTGTTACTCATGGAGTGTTTATTTAAAGTGAAACTGGAGACAGAGTTGTCTGCTTTTCTCTTGCAGAGTTGCAAACGAAAGAATTTATCAGGTCTCAAAGAATTCAGTGTTGAATCTGGTCTCATAATATAAAAAAGAGGAAGTTTTGTTGTTCTTGTCTTTCCAGAATACCATCAATATTCTCCTCTGCAAATGGGGAGACATTTAGAAGCCTGCACCACCTGTAAAGCATGGACAAAATTTCTGACATTTCTGGTTGACATGTATGTTTTTCTTAATTATTTCTTATTTTATCGTAGACCAAACTCTCCAAGTTCAACAGCCATTCATATATAAGGACTCTCATTGATTGTGATTAAATTCTTTCTGCATCTCAGTAATGATGGATAAGTGCTCCAATTAATTATAGAATTAACTGTTCTCAATACCATTATAGAACTACCTTTTAAAAAACTATCTGCATTAACATGATTTAGCAATTAAGATCAACATAATTTAAAAAATGTATAAAATTGAGAGGATCTGCTCACAAACTCTCAGACACATGAACAAAACACTACTGGAAGCTGAGGAAGTACAGATAGAAAACATCATCATGGTGCTTTCACAACTTGTCCCTTTCTCTGAACAGCCATTCTGTTTAGAAAAAATGTTTTTGTTATGGCCCCAACCATATCTTCAAATCAAATTTGCTATTTCCATTGCTGGTTTGAATTCTGACTATTTTACTTTTCTGAGTAACACCCTACATCTGTTTATTGTAATAATCTTTTAATTTGCATGCGGATAAATTAATGTACAATTTCTTAGGTGGATGAGGAGGATGAGAATATATTTTAGTAATAACAATCAAGCCTGTCTCGTTTCCTTGGGATTAATGATTAGCTGGGAGAGATGATGGCCTCAAGTAGGAGTCATTATTTTATTAGAGGTAATTGTTTTGTTTTGTTTTTAATCAGGCAACAATTAGAAAAAAATCCTGACTTCTTAGTGTGTAAGAGGAATGAAAGCATCAAAGGAGAAAAAAATAATACAATCTCTCAGACAAGGGAAAAGGTTTCTTTAAAGTGTTTGATAACCTTTGGTAAGATAAGCAGGTTAATACTGCAACAAACCAGTATTTTCTGTGGGTTTCATCTGTTCTCTCAAGTGTTTGTGTTTCTCTGCTCCCACCGGGGTTTTTTGTTGATGTTTTGAAAAATGAAGCATGTAGATTTTGAGAAACATTTGTAAATCTATAGTGCATGCTTGGAAAAGGTTTTACAACATGATCTTTTCTGATGAGTGGCTCTGTCTGACTTCAAGTCTGTCAGCTAAAATGCATTGTAAATGGGTGAGGAAAAGCAAAACTGAAAAATGTCAGAGACCTTTAAAACACAAAAGCCCACAAGCCCCTGGGGAGATAAAAACCAAAACCAAACCAAGCACAGAAGAAGAGTCAGAGGTTTACAAACCAGTCCATTTAACCTCTCTTACCAAGAATAAAAAAATTAGAACAAATAGTTAAACTAAGTCATTGCAAGCACCCAGAAGACATTAGGGAAATGGATAACAACCAACACAAGGCCATCAGGAACTGTGAGATGATTGTGACAAATTTCTTCATTGTCAGTTGTGTCAACTATTTTCCTATATCACACTAAAAGGCTTGTGGTACTTTCATGCGCTTTTCTTACACTAACACAGCTTAAATGAGCTTGTTAGGATGGAGAGTGAAAAACTGCCAGCAAACACGCACTGAGAGGGAGGGCAGGAGGGACTGGAGTGTCAGAAGGTCAGAGCTGGCAACAGCTCCTGACAGAGCTGCAGCACCCTCAGGGTCCTGCAAGGACGGGTTTTATCAGGGACCAGGGAAGGTCAGAGCACAGAGTTATAAAATTTACACCTAACATGAAGCAGAAGGGAACTCCAAGTACATGGGAATATGAAAACAAGTTTTAAAAAATCCAGATGATCTTGAGTGGTGGAGTTGATATGTAAAGAAAAATAAGGGAGGAAAGAAAAATAAAGGAGAAAAAAAATCAGCAGGAACTAATTCTCTGCTTAAACAGGGACAATCATCTGCACAACTACAGAATGGTGAAAAGCACCCAGTTATGGGTGCTGTAAATCAAAAGAAGTTGTGGAGCTCAGCTAAAAGTGTCTGAGAAGTGCAGACAGTATGACCAGAGGTTTACACAGAGGCACCCACATAGAGCTGCCATCCCTGATTTTGGGGAAAGAAGAGGCATGGGACTGTATGACAAGGTGATAGAGGGATTTCATAGATAAAGACAAGGGCAAAAATACTTAGGATGAGATGGATTCTGAAGACAAGTTTTTCTAACTATGCCTGACCACGTTGCTCTTGGGTTCCCTGGCAGTTTTTTGCACCTCTCAAGAAATGTTGTCAGGAAAAGGGAAGGGAAGAAGCCTTCTTGGTGTGTCTGACAAGCAGGATCACACATCCTGAATAAGAAAAACTTGAACACACTAGAAAAACTGGTGTGCAAAGTTCACATCAGTTTCATCTTCATTTTCCAAACAATTTATAAATTAGCTTCACCTCGCAGGTTTTCACTCTCCTTAAATGTGTTCTTTATAACTCTAAGTGTTGTAGCTAAGGAGAACCAGTGCCCATGACAATGCTGTTTTCAGTTCAAGCACACTCTTGATGACTTTGTCTTTGTTAACTTATTTGTCTTTGCTTTGTGAAATTATCTGCCATTTGCTCATCATGTTCTGCAAATCCTCTGCAGTAATAACTACACGCAGCAGCCCCTTCTGTCTAGTCAGTCGAGATTTGACAGCCTCTGTTTGTTAAACGAATCACTTCACTGAGACTTTGGAACACACTTTTCATCTCCCTCCATTCTCATTATCCAGCTAAGGTCCTTATAACATATGGTCCTATTTTCCTAATTGCATCCTCCGTTCCACGTCAAACTTAGCTAATCTTTCAAACAGTCAGGCTAATCAGTACAAAATGCATGGCCACTGTTTGCACACATGCTGGTAACAAGAGGGGAACAGGACCTACACAAATCAGAAAATGCCACCGAGTCCCAGCTGCCTTGTTTATTCCTCCCTCATTTTCTGAGATTATCTGAAATGCATCTTCTTTCCCATTTACATTTTCCGAGTGATTTTCTCAGCAGAGAACCATTAGCACTGGTGGCTGCTGTCCTACCCAGCCAGACCTCCACCATAAAACACAGCTTTCACTAGTGATTCCCATGAGACAGATCTTCAGGTGAAGGAATAATGCTGTATAAAGTGTTCCTATTATCCACAAGAAAAGACAACATATTATTTAAGCACCTTTAAGGCAGCAAAAAATGGAGTTTGTGTGGCAATTACCACTCAGTTGCAGGTTTCTTATTTGGTAAAAATAAAAGGTAGCATGTAGCTTGTAATCTACTTATCATAACTCTGACATGATCTCAGCAAGCCTGATCATTCCTCCAAAGCAGGCTGGCTGGGCAGCTAATGCAGAGAGGGGCTGGAGAGATGGTGGTTTGTACATTTAAGCACACAGCTATAGACTGAAAGAAACAAAGACAAACCTCTTCCTTGCAGTTTAAATATATTTTTGGTATCTGGGCCAGCTGATACATCACAGACAATTCCATCAAAGCTGTATGAATTCAGTAGACCTGATCTAACTCCTAGTGCATCTTCAGACTGAATTATCTTTACCCATTAATAAATGCAACAGAAACATGAAATCTGAGACAGTTCTGAATTAGGATTTTCGTCAACTTTGGTTTCATTCCTCAACATCCCACATGACACATTTCTGCCCTGGGCCCCTCACATATGTGTGGGGCTGAGCTTTTAACCACACAAACACACAAAACCCACCCATTTTCTGGGTTTGATCTGTGCCTGTGGGGAGCATTCCTCACAGTGTTGTTCCACAGCAGCACAGGAAAAACTGAGAGCATCTTCTCAGTGAGCAGCAAAAGAGGTGTAAACCCTCATTAAATTAAAATGTGGGTGCCAAGGGACAATTGGTTTATATGATCAGAATCTGGACTATCTTTAGGTATAAGCAAATGTTTCAATTATAATTAGTGCAAATCCTCATAGGCCTGTCTCAAAAATTAGTTCCTGTAAGAGCAATTTAGCAATTCCTGCATGGTGGACAATCCTATAACTTGCTCCTGGTTACACAGAATCTGGTTTACCTGACCTTGCAACATCAAGGTCTGTTCCTAATCCACAGTAATGAGCAGTGAATGAAGGAAAAGTCTGTATTTTCTCATACAAAGGGAAAAATTACAGAATTCAAGGGTCCTGCTCTCGTTTCACTCACGCCTTGTGTGTCTCAGATTTATCTGAAGCAGGAATTGTGGAACTGTCTCCTGTAAAAGACACCTAAGTACAGCTCCATGGAAATGCATGTATTCACGCTGGGGCCCTGTTTAGTGCCTTGGTTTGATCTCCAGTCTAAAGATGCCTCTGAAGTAACATCAAAGCATGATTTTAGAACAGTTTTCCTCACATGTATTACACGGAGTTGACTTCATACAATTCAACTGATACAACTCAGCCTAGAAACCAGGTAGGGAGGTATGAAATGTGAGACACATGGCAGTGCTGGGAGAGGCACACAGGAGAGGAGAAGGCTGCTGGATCTATGTAGGTGCAGATACAGCCTCTGAGTAGGGAGAGATTAAATGGGCTGCTGTGAAATCTGTTTGGGAAAGAGATGGCTCAGGTGGGATGTCTCAGAGGAAAGTTATGAACAACACAGAAAAAGTTAATAGGGAGCAATTATCTGCTGCTTCTCAACACAGAAGGGTTTGGGACAGTGCGCTAAATTAATTTGTGTAATTTAAGAGGAGGCAAAGGGCAGCGTTTTTTTCATGCACTCACGATTAAACTGTGGAACTGGTAATTATAGGGTGCTACAATCATAAAGAGGTTCAAAGGCAATTAAACTAATAGAGGGAAGAAACACACTTCTGGGGCCAATCTACAGCGATGTGGAGGCTGTGTGGGTGAGAGCAGGGGAGCCAGGCTGCAGGTGTGCTCTCCTTCCTCAGGCATTTGCTGACAGCCACTGCCAGACATGAAACTCTGAATGGGATGATTCCACAGCCTCATCCATCACAGCTGCTTTTCTGGTTTATATTCTGAGTTTTCCCATAGTTCCAGCCCTGGCCATTCCAGAGCCTCTGGTAGGAGAGGGCAGTCACATCCCACAGCAAAAAAACCCCAAAAACCAAAAATCCAGGCTACAGTGCTGGGCAGGCAGTAATGCCTGGCAGTAATTAATACAGGTCACATAAATACAAAATCATTTTCTACTAAACACATTACTAAAGTTCACCTAATGGCCAAAAGAAAACAAAACATAATTAAGGAAATTATGTGCTTCTCTGTATTTTTGAGGCTTTCTGAAGAAGAGTGGAGGGGGAAGGATGCTTAAGAGCTTGAATTTTCAGTTCCAGATAATTAAGTTCTGCATTTGAGGCTTATTAAAATATATTGCCCAAGAGACCAGACAGACTGTGAGATGGCTGGGTACAAAACTTTTAGAGATAAAGAGAACAAAGCTGCGAGGCCTAAATGACCTTTTATTATTCCTGAGTACCTTATGATGTTGGGAAATGAAGACCGTGAAACAGATGGAGCTGTTAACGAGTTTAGGCAACAACAAGACATATGCTCAGAAAGGCTGTAGCAAAAAAGCTTGAATTTCGTGTTAAAAACTGTGGGTCAGTTAAGAGCAGTCAAATGTAGAAGGGAAAAAGCAAAGAATTATAACTTTTTATTATTTTTAAAAGCCAGAAAGGCTTCTCTCCAAATGAGCTGCCAGAGGATACCCCAGCTAGCCCTGGTGGGCAGGATAGGCTGGGGATATCTCAGAGAGAGGGACTTAAAGCTGGTCTGTACCAGAGCTACCTGCTGTGGTTCATGCCTAAATAAGTGAATTGAATCATTCAGCAGAAATCAATCAGCAGAATTCAATCAAATTCAGCAGAAAACAATGGATATTGCACCTGCAGGCAATTGTTGCTTGAGAAAAATAAAAGCACTGAGTTTTGTTTGAAAACTATGGTAAGAGCTGAGATGAGGTCGTTTAGGGTGCTAGGACAGACTGTGGCAATGCTTCTTGCACGTGTCTGAGGTGCTGAACTTGGTCTGTCTCACCAAACTGCACCTGACAGAAAGGTTAGATAAGCTATCTGCCACATTCCGTACCCACCACGCACAATATAGAAATGTTAATAATTTATTACCATTTGTCATTAATATTGCAAAGTCAAGCATTCATAAACTGGGTTGTCTGGGCAACCTTCTCTTTTGCTCCCTTGTGCACTGTATTGATGAGTTCTGTAATTACAGCAAGGCTTGCCATTATTTCTGCAGGACCCTCGACTCGTTTGGTGCACGGAGCAGCCATGGCTCCTTTAATGAGCACAGCTCGTCAATATTTTATTTCAGCCCCGCTGTTAATTGTGTGGCTGCATCACATTTACCAGCCCTGTTTAAACACAGTGCTGAGGGCTGACCTGCCAGGCTCCCCACTGGCCTTCAAATCACATTCACAATTCCCCTGCTTCTGTGCAGAGCAGCTGCTTGATCCCCACACCGACACCACAAGGACAGGGCAGGAACCTGCTCATTTCATTGTGGGAAACTGAAACACCAACAGAGGAAGGTCAAAACAGTTTGCTAGTTTCCAATGTTCAGCCTGGGGCCTCTGGGAGGTGAATTTTTTGAGTGTGCTCAGCATTATGTGACATGAGGTACGTGCAGTGCACCCCTCCTATTGCCATTAGCTGCATCTACAAGCACTCAGAATTTCTACACATCACACAGTCAAAAACAATGAAAAATATCAGAACTTGCAAATGCTGCAAGACTTGCCACATTAGGTTGAATTAAACAGTCTTTCTTGTTCAAATTATGGTGTGTTTCTATCTTGCAGATATTTTACATTATTTGGGCTTTCCTTCTCTTGCACAGAATCCCATGCATTGATGTCCTGATGCTGCTTTCATGGAATAGCAAACCTTTCAATGGCTTTAACAAAGCCAGGCTTGGCCTGAAATGAGCAATATCTAATGCCCAGTTCAATTTGGTCAATAATGTCTCCTCACAATGCTGGAAACAAGGATGGACTGACCCATGCAGTGACCCCTGTCCTCCTCTCATTCCCCTGCCTTCCACCACGCAGCTGAACAAATTAATACAACTTCGAGGCAACCGAGTTCGGGAAGAACAGTAAATGATGTGTTCTCTTCGAAACCCCCAAATAATCTACATTTGTTTTGGAGCACTACCATGAATCACTTTAATCTTTCCTTTCTTGAGATATTTTTTTGATTTCTTTCCACGAATTCCATCCTTCCCCAGCTGAACGTGTCTATTCGGGGTGCATTTGAAAACTCCTCAGAGGAGGGTTTTAGTCATTTGCTTTTTTGGTGAGTAATTGTGCTCATTTTCAGCCAGAAGGCAGTTAACCTTTAGAGACAGTCAATTGCCCTCTCTGTGTACCTACTGCTGCTCTTACGGATGGTGGAAGGCTAAAACTTAATAACCTAGAAAAGATGAAGCATTAACTTCACTCTGACAAAAAAAACCTCATTCTAAGTTTTAAGGCCAGAAATTTTCAAGAGAACCTGAAAGATCTGGTTCTCAGAGAACTATTGTACAGTTGGAAACCTGACTAACTTAGTACTCACTAAATCACAGTCTGTATGGCTCAGAGAGCATCTGTGACACGTTCTTGTATTTGATTGTGATAACTATGTGAGTTTGAAGACTATTACTGAAAGATAATGTAAAATATAAGGATTGCATGGATGTATATATCCTTTTTATCAATTAGAAAATCTTGCTTTACTTCAGAAAAAGAGCCCTATGCACTTAAATTAAATGATGGCAATCTTTAACAAACACACCAGGAGACTGTGATTACCTACAAGCACATTAAACTCTGCATATCTTTGTGAAAATCCCATTTTAAAAGTGTTATATGCATTACATATCCAAAACAAATATTGCAACTTGATACTCTCAGAGTACTACACATGATAGCAGCCAAGTTATAAAAGATTGGGCAAACCCAGCAATAAATCTTTAACACTTTAGTAGTGAAATTCTGCCCCACTTTTTGGAGGGGCTCACAGTTATGCAGGCAAGCCCCAGGTGGCCTTTAAAGGTGAGAAAAAGAGGGAGGCTCTTTATCTGTGCCCTTGAAGGTGGGTTTTAAGCATTTCTTCCTTGTTCCTCCCTCTTTACTCTGGGAGCCACCAGAACTGGGACAACTGGGACAGGAGTCAGAGGGTGATTAGAGGGGGAAGTCAGAGGGTGATTAGACCCATCCAGCATCAGTGATAAAGTGAGGGAAAAGAGAGGGCAAGAAAAACAGGAAGGGGAAAAATCCTGCCTTGGGGAGCTACCCTCTGTCAGTCTGGGAGTCCTGACACAGCATGGGCATAGTCAGAAATCTGGGAGGTGGTTTTGAGGGGGAGGAGGTGGGAGAGGATGATGTTGGGGAGACACAGAGGTAGAGCTCTTCATCTGAAAGTCAGAGACAGAAAAATAACTAATTATGGCTTTGGGGACTGTTCTCTTTTGTTTCGCTTTTATTTTTGCTTGTTAGAGAAAGAGGAAACAAGACATTTCCATTGGGTTTGGATTTAAAATGGATCTGTAAAATCATTCTTCACTTGACAGACTTGGTCTCCTGTGTAAGAAACTTTCAGAAGATGGTTCAAAAAAATAAAAACCAAAAAGCAACAAACTACCAAAACAACCCAAGACAAAACCTGCTTAATATCCCCACGAGTATAAAACCCAAATAGATCTGTGTGAGAGATGCTCCTACCCCTGGCAGAGCAGGCGAATGATGATGTTTCTGTCTCAGAGAAGAGCAGATGTAAAGTTGCAGAGTGAAGGGAGTCTCTGATTCACACACTTCATTATTTCCCTGTGCATCATGAAAAATCAGGTTCTATCTATGCCATACAAAGCAGGTGTTCTTTCACAGCTCCCTGTCTACCCTGGTCTAATCTCAGTGTCTTCTCACCCCCCCAGCTTTGCCACCAGGTGCTTTTCCTGCTCCAGCAGAAGGAGAACAGCAAACCCCCAAACTGGCACATCCACAGCTCTTTCCTTATCCCTATTTGTAGGAAAAGGTCTCATTTCTTGAAGCCTTTGTGTGGGCTTGAATAACTTAAATACAAATTAATTCTTCTTTGAAGCGCTCTAAATTCTTAATTCCTCAAACGCTAAGAACATTTGCTGCTGAGAAATGCTTTACAGAAAAAGTTTCTTACTGCAAATCCATCTGTCTGCTTAAAGGTGAAAAATTACACACATTTCTTAACAGACCCCAAATGATATGCTCTTCTGAGGGGCCTATTTTCAGGTGTTTTGTATTTTGCTGCAATCAAAATCACAAAACTTTTTAAAATGATAACTCAGAAAATTATATTTTTGTGTTCTTTTGATTTTCTTTCCACTGACTACAAAGTCAAAATTCTTTAGGCAGTCATAATCTGGCCTTTTTTAAGCAATTTCCTTGCCAAAACTAAAAAGAAATATCCCTACAAAGATCCTTAAAAAGAGACAATATCTGCTTTGGTGATCACTCCATGCAAAGCCTTTGTGAGAACTGAATTTAAGCAGACATGCTTGGAGCTGGAAGTCTGTCTTTGTTGAAATAAGAATGAACTGACCTGAAACAGCATTTTGGCTCCTTTTCAACCCCTCAGAAACTTAAAGGTGTAGCTCAAGGAATGTCCTGCATGAAAGGATAAAATGGAAACTTTTACAATGCTCAGTAATTTCTGCCCATACAAAGGAGACACAGCCACTGAGCTCAGGAAAAATTATAACCCAACCTGCACATGTTATAGCATATTAACTAGGGATGATCTGATCCTGCCGGCATGGCAATTCCATGGAAACACTCTGCAAATGAAAAAAGTTAAAGGAATGAGGGTTTTTAGCAGCCAGTGCCTGGCAGAGCTGATGTCTCATGCTGTGTGATACGTGATGGTGCCAGGTGAGCACAAACACTTCTTCCAAGAGCACTTGTTTTCATTATTTTCATTGATCTGACAAGATTTAGTTGAAAATGCAGCTTTGACCAGTCCTAAAACTGTTTATTTCAAACGGTTTAGTACATCAAGCATAGTTCCTGATTTTCTGCATGAAGTTATTCTGCACCTTCATAAGCAAATCCAGTTTTCCTTGTAACATCAGGATAAGGTGCTGTGGCACACAAGACATTTTGGCCTCATGTCCCTAAGGACACACACCTGGTCCAGGGCAGACCCACCAGTGGCCTGTTCTGCTTTCACAGCCTGGGCATGGAATTCTTCTTGATGAATCCATGTTCCAGATGGGAAATTTAGTTGCTATTTGGCACATCATCTGTCTTTGCAAACCAATAAAAACACATGTATTATTTATTTATAAACACTTTCTGCTCTCTTAGATACTAAGACAGGCTATGGCTTTCTATACTGTTCTTTTATGGAGAATGTTGTCACATTTTTTATTTTTATCAGTTGGGTTTTTCCAACTACTCCTCCTCACCCAATGCCTGGAAATTCAAAAAAAAAACCCCATGAAATATGCTGGTTTCTCTTAAGAAACGTCAAGTATTTCTCCAAATTCCCAGCAAATCAGGCAACAATTATTAAACACTTTTCACAAATCATAAACTATTCCAGAAAAGCTCCCTTCCTTAATACATCCATGATTTAAGAGAAGCAATTATCACTGCAAAGGCTTATTTTAGGGCTGCAGCTGTAACAGACTGAGAGCACTGTGATTTCATTAATAATCAATAAAAGAGGCAATAGAAGCCTTCCCTTTAAGCATCCTATTCATCGTGAAGGAATCTTCTAGTTTGAAGCAAAAATGCAATGCAGATGGATGATGACAACATCACTGGAAATATCTTAAGGCATTTACATATTTTTCAGATTCCAAAACCCATTAGAGAAGTCAGGCACATTTTGCACTCACTTTTGAGCACTGTGAACACCAGGAATTTAATAATCAGAAATGTTCCAAGTCAGTGCTAGTGTAGTGCAAAATGCAACCTGTATTTCGCATAGATTTTTTTTTTCCTAAAGTGACAATCTTGACAAGTCTAGACAGGCTTTTTCCCCCACATGTTCACTGAATTTCTCCCAGTTTGCCACTGAAAATTTCCAGCAGCATCCAGAGTGCAGCAGTGCAGCCAAAACCAAACAGAAAATAATGTTACAAACCCTCAGTGGGGAGTGGTGGGAAAATAACTTTTTTTGCTATAGAACTGGTATTTATAGCTTGAAAATCTTGTTTTTATGCATAAAAGTTAAATAAAATCTTAGTCCCTGATGGTATCAGGGAATGGTTTGTAAATGAATAGATGCTTACCTTTTCCTGCTAATATTATGATAGTAGTGTAAGAACTGGAATATAAGAGAGATGAGGTTTTCAGGAAAGGGGGAAATACCTTTTAAAACATAGCTGGAAGAATGATGAATCTCTATCTGTGGTAAAGGTTTTGTATCTGAAAACATCTATTGGGGTTTGGTGGTTTTCCCCCTGTACTGAGAGCAATTTTCTTCCTACAACCACTTATAACTCATTTACACCACCTATGTCAGGGAATCCTCCAACCCTCACCCTCTCTGACATTGCCAAAGACAGTAAAAATGTTACTCTAAAGAGACACTCAGAGCTTCTTCACGGCCTTTGGGGTGAAAATTGTCCAAAAAACATGGGGAGAAAAACAGGACTGCAGTCCTCTGTCCTGCCTTACCTACCTCTGGAAGTGACTGACACATAAAGAGGAATAAACAGAGAATCATAGAATATTCTGTGTTGGAAGAGACCCAAAAGGATTCTTTGAGTCCAGCTGCTGGCCCTGAGCAGGGTAATCCCAAGGACCCCACTGTGGTGGTGTTCACAGAGATGAGAATCTTGACTCCATGTTTCAGAAGGCTGATTTATTATTTTATGATATATATTGTATTAAAAGAAAATGATATGTTAAAACTACACTAAAAGAATAGAAGAAAGGATTTAATCAGAAGGCTAGCAAGGAATAGAAAGGAATGGAATGATAATAAAATCTTGTGACTGCTCACAGCCTCAACACAGGTGGCTGTCACTGGCATCAAGTAAAAACAATTTCACATGCTGGGTAAAAAATTCTCCAAATCACATTCCAAAGCAGCAAAACATGAAGAAGATGAAACTTCTCAGCTTCTCTGGAGAAAAGATCCTAGCAAAAGGAGTTTTCATAAAATATGTCTGTGACACCCCACATGTACCAGCACAGAGGATGGAGGAGGACGATGCCCTGTGCAGTCTCTGTGTCCTTGTGCAGACCCAGCTGAGCTGAATGCTCAGGGCTTTGCAGAGAGGAGCCTCCAGCATCTCCTGGAGCCCCCCACCAGCCCTGTCCCCAGCTGGGGGACAAGGGGAGCAGGGCTGGCATGGCACAGCCATCCTGGCTCAGCTCCTGCAGAAACAGCCAGGGCAAGCAGGAGGAACAGCACTCCAACCAACACAGCCTTCCCTAACAGGGAGGTCAATGGAGAAAAAGACTAAGGGATCACTTTGGTTGTCAAAAGTGCCATCTTCTAATGAAAATGGCAAGCACAAAGTCACTTATTTTTCGTGTATTACATGGCAACACTTGTCTCGCAGTCAAGTATCGCAGGCATGCTTTCAGCAGGGCTTTTAATGAGGTGCTTGATCCTTATGTAAAATCAGCACCAGAGCCCTTATCCAGCAGGAACTAACAAGGAGCTATAAATGGCCCAATTACCAGACTGAAATGTCATTCACACATTTGTTATCTCCCACACCAACAAGGAAAAATAACACAGAGACACAGTAGCTGAAGGGGAATTGAAATTACTGTTGATTGAACTAGAACTTGTGAAGCTCTTCATGCAATTCAAAGCTTTAAAATTTAATGTGAACTATATTTAGTTTCAAACATTAGCTGGGTTCATTGATATTTTGTTTTAGCCTTGCCAAAAGTCACAATACCCTTATTAACAATATTAGCAGCTTTGAATGTTGCCTACATGATGATGAGCTCTCAGGAGAAGTTCTCTGGAGAAGTTACTTTGGGAGCAGCAGTCCTCAGCACAGAGGATTTCTGGGACATGTAGTCTTTGAGGTCAAATGCTCTTCCTTCAAGTGAGCACCACTTCTGTGTGAGGCATGATAACTCAAGAAGGGATTTTGCATGTTTGATTTTTCTAACTGAATTTTTCATCTCAATCATTCTGTTGCCAAATCATACACTGGTTAACTTTGCAGAACAGCTGTTAATCCCATATTATTTAGATCTTTATATTGGCAGTACTATAATAGTAGAGCAACTAAATAATAAAAACATAGAATGGTTTGGATTGGGAGGGATCTTAAAGCTCATCTCCTGACTGCCTGCCATGGACAGAGACAACTTCCACTAGACCAGGTTGCTCTGAGATCCATACAACCTGGTATTGAGCACTTAGAGGGATGGAGCATCCACCACTTCTGTGAGTGAACAGTTCCAGAGCTTCACCACCCTCACAGTAAATAATAATAAATAAAAAATTCCCCGAAAGGAAGTGAGCTGCTGATAACACCATAGTCTTTAATATTATAATATAATTTTAATAATATGAGCTCTGTCAGGCAGTGGGAGTGCCTTGGCCATGGCACAGCAGCCCTCAGCCATCTTCCCCTGTTTCACAGGCACATCATCTAATCCAAGCAGAGCTCTGAAATTAATGTTTCCCACTTCAAGCTAGCACAGGCAGCTCCCAGCAAGCAGGCATATCTAAATCCCTCACTGCTTTCTACAAAAATAAAGTTGTTTTTCCTCCTTCCTTTCGTGTGAGCTGTGTTGTTGCTGTGGGACACCTGGCTCCATGCCCAAGGGGGATGCTGTGATCCCTATAAAGCCCTTTGGATGAAAAAAAGCTGAATGTCTCATTGCTGAGGTGCTCAGGGAAGATACAGGGCGTGCTCAGATCCCAGCACTGTCAACTTTAAAAAGCCTGCTAAGAGAAAGGAAGAGTTTTGCATTCCCCCTCTCACTTGGAGCTGTCAGTAAATTCACTAACTGGGGCTGTGAAATTGCTCATTTCTGGTGTTGTCTGGAAGGCAAACAAGGGGTGGGGATCAGGAGCTGGAATGGAGGGTGCAGGTTTGAGACCCACTCAGTTCCAGACACACCTCACACAGGTGCAGACCACATGTTTGCAGAATATCTCTGTTGATTCCCAGCCAAGAATTTTCAAGCAGATTTAAATAAATGGGGTTAAATTTGCTTGCAGGAGCACGCCTATATTGCACTTTAAATAAAAACAAATTATGATAATGTGTGCTGCTGAATGCAGAGAGTTATAAGCACTGAAAAGAATAAACATGTCTTATCTTCTTACCTTTGTAAATGATAATATTTCAGGCTTTTAATAGTGAAATAGTTTTTTTTTCTTTTTTGCCTTTGGCATAGCATATTCATCCATTAGATTTCACTGAACTTTGGTGCAGTGAAAAGAGACAGTTTAAATTTCAGTAATTTTGGTAAATCTCAATTTACATGTATTTTGCAGAAAATACCAAACACATCATGTTAGGGACTGATTTGAGTAAAAAAAAGTGTATTTTTTTTCCTAATTCATTTTTTTAAAAGGTGTTAGAAAAAAAAAGAAAAAAGTTTGATTTTCAACACAACTATATACAACATGATTATTTTTCATGAGAATATTGCTATAAAACATCAACATCTTAACACAATAAAAAGGGCCCCTTTTTTAATGCTATTTCTTCAATTAATATTTAAAACACAAGGAGCTACTTACTTCCATTGAGTAGGTCTTTCCTTCTTCTCTTACATTTTTACTTCTGTTTTGTTCTTTTGGAGACTTCAGGTGATGAGGGGGTGGTATGGTCTTTGCCATTTGTCCTCCCTTTCCAGCTATTAGGATGGAAGAACAAGATAAATTACTTTTGGTACCCATCATTTTTCTCCTGGAGTATCCTTTGCATCAGCATTTCCCTCCAGCTAAACTCATGCTTCACCAGCTTTTTAAGCACAAGGAACAATCTCTGGGTTGCCATCTCGGAGCAGAGTCAGCCCAGCCTGCAGGAGTGGATATTGCCCTGTGCTCCCCACCCTGCACACATCCCTCCCCTGGGAATATGTCTATTTTTTTTTATTTATATGGGAATATACAGCTTTTTCTGCTGTTGAATGAGGGAAGATTTGGCCTTTGGGCCAAATGTCACTTGCAACACCCATTCGAACAGTGCATGTGGTGGATTTGCTGCAAAATCCACTATATTATGGAAATTTTCCTTAGCAATACAGTGGTCCTAGAAAATAACCAAATAAACCAGAGATAGACACAGAGGAAGCCATTGGAGTGGGCAAAGCAACTTCACTTCATTACTTTTTAAAGATCACTTGAGTGAAGGTGCCTGGTTTTGTTTTGGGAGGGCTGGACACTGTGATCAAGGCAGATCCTCCTCTCAAACTCTCCTCTGATCTGCTTGTTTTGTTTGTCTGTTCTTTGGTGTGTTTTGTTTAGTTGGTTTGTGGTTTTTTCTTTTTTTTTTGGTTTTTTTTTTTTTGGTTGTGGTTGTTTTTGCTTTTTTAATATCACAGAATCATAGAATGGTTCGAGTTGGACAGGACCTTAAAGGTCCTCCTGTTCCACCCCCTGCCATGGGACACCTTCTGCTGGACCAGGTTGCTCCAAGCCCCATCCACTGCGGCTGTGGACACTGCCAGGGAGGAGGCATCCGCAAGGATTGTCACAAATTCTGCCTCTAAGCTGTGAAAGCTTACACAGAATTTTAGTTATAAGCAAACAAGCAGGAGAATTTAAAGTACATCCCTGCTTGAGTCAGACAAGAACTTAATCCCTGAGCAGGAGCAGTTCCTACACTACAGCCTGACTTGTAGATTAAATTTGCCACAGGACAAGAATTTTCAAAGGGAGTAGATAATCCTATGGACAGCCAAGGTATCCAGAGACATAATTAGCAGCTCCTGAAGAAGCTGGAAGGAAGTTCAAACATTTATATTTCACATATTAGTGGGCTGGATTGCATTTTGTATCTTTGCATCCTGAATTTAGGGGAAAAGCTTACTTTTTACTTTTTTTCAGGCATTTTACCACTGACAGAGACAGAGTGCTGAAATGTGTGGTCTTTAGGTCTCATTCAGTTCCTAATCACTGGATCCTCAGATGCAGTCAGGCAGCATTTTTCTCTGCAATCACATTACAATTTGTAGGTGAGCTCAGTAACGCTTTCTAAACTTGTTTAATATTTCTAGTGCAGTTGTCAGCCAGCTTATGAAATGTTTACCTGTGCAGTGGTTTTCTTGTTCCTCTCACTGAGTTTCTTCTTTGGAAATTAAAGCTATCCATGATCTTGCGCAAAGATATTGCCAGTGCTGCTGACCAGAAGGAGCACGGAGTTTCCTGAGGCCACTTTATAATTGCATTTTGGAATACAAATGAGTTTACTCTCCGAAGCAAATATTTCATTTGAATTCTTCCCAACATAATTTCTTTTATAAACTCCATCATCCAGTGTTCCTGCAGTCTGTCCACAAATTGAACAGTATTTTGTGACCGTGCAAAGTAGCTCCTGTGTGGAATTCTGACACCTGATTTTGTCCCTGGTTTATAGCCTGCTCTCTGTGAGGATGAAGGACAGATGGAGCAAAGTGGGCACAACCAAAAGCCTGTGTGACGTGCATCACTCTGCAGTGCTACTGAAATTGCAAATCCAGAGTCCCTGACTTGCACAGCTGTGAGTCAAATCAAAATAAAATAGGCAACAAATTGCAAGTGAATGCTCTCTCGGACCACCCAGTGGTCTCTGTGATGGAGCAACGCTGAAATGACTCTGTCAGATGGTGGCAATTGCTATTAGAGCTGCCCCACCGTGGGATTTGGGTCAAAAGCCTCCTGAAATGCCAGAATGTTCTCCATTTCATATTACTGTTTTCTGATTTCAAAGGCTGTGCATGCTAAACCCCCAGAAGTTCAGAAGGGAGACTTCTATAACTCGATAAATGTCCTGCCAGAAAAAATGTTTCCACAAATAAGTGGTGATTCTGTCCCTCGTGTGTTCATTCTTTTCTCTAGTTTTTGTGGCATTTCCTCCTGCTTCACTACTAAAACACACACTTTTGCACTAGGCAAGAGCTGCTGAAATCCTCTGGTCTGTCTCCCTGCACTGTGGTGTCCCAACCAACCCCAGCTGGCCACCATAAATACCTAAAAAAGGGATTTTCTACTCTGTGCTTTGTGCTCACATTACCTGTGTCAGCCCTTCAGCAGAGTTTTAATGCACTGAATTGCATTCCTCTATCCATTTTTACATCCTTTAAGAATTTCTAATCATGGTTTTCCTGCCAGTCTAGACACTGATAGCTCATTTTATCTTTCCACACAGTGCCTGCTTTGCCGACCTGCGAACCATTTTTAGAGCTTTTCGCTAAACTCCTTCCAAATTAGTCAACATCTCCCTGCTAATGATGCATTCAGAGTTAACATAAAGGTGAAAAAGCATTACTAAATGAGCTCCTTTCTACGTTAGCAGTGACTTCAATGAAAGCAAGTTCAAGTGAAAAAGCTCATTTTAATGGTAGTGGTGTCTGAGCAAAGTCTGCTCGGATGTGGAGCACCAGGCAGATGAATGGCTGAGTGCATCTGAGCAGGCCAACATGCTAATGTGGGAATGCCAATAAACACAACCATTTGGATGAATATTTGATGGATTCAGGAGAACTTCATAAGGATTTAAATTTCATCATAAAGGTCTTGGAAATTAGAGAATCGCTGAAATGTGTTCCCTTCCTGCTGCTTAAAGGGAGTCGTGGTGGGTTTTTTCCATCCAAAAAATAAGTTTTTTTTAAGAGGAGGAATAGCGAGCATGAAATCTCTATAGCTGTAGACAGATCAGTCTTCAGGGACAGCCTGGAATATTGATTCAGTCTGCAGCAGGAGGGAGATTTGGGGCAGGAGGCTCGAGGTAGAGAAGGAAACTTTCCAGAATATCAGTAGGAAAAGCACTGAGCTGGGATGAACCACAGCTACATGCTGTTCCTCTGCATCCACAGGCCACACTGCACATCCTTTGGTGTTACAAGTAAGCAGTAGAATGGACCTGTGTGGAATTGCTCAACTTATAAAAACTCGGTTGTACAGAAAGATGCTTTTTAAAGTCAAAATTGAATATTGTTCTGTACATGCCTTGAATGTAGCATAGCACAGAAATAGAAGAAATTAAGTATTAAAAACATCTGCTCGTGAAACATCTTTTCAACAGAGAAGAGAATCCTAAAAGTTGGAGAACATTAAATGCCAGCAGCTAGATCCACAAATGGTAAAACAAATACTTATTCTTTTGCACTTTAATTACATGACTACTAAATCCATGACAAAGAGTCTCTGGCTGGGCTAAGAAAAACAGAAGTAAAGCAACTTATATTCAACATCAAATAATGAGAAAACTTCTGATGCTTCCCACAATTAAGTTAGGTTAAGCTCAAAACATTTTTGGAAATTCATAAGAAAATAATTCTTAGTGAAAAGGAAAAAGATTCTTGTAAATTTTTAATATGAACTATGCAGACAATTACATTAATAAGATTTAATTATACCATGAAATATTTAGTGTTTCTCTCTATGCTAAATATTATTTTGAACACAGTTCTAAAAAGATTAGAAAGCTTAAGAAATACCAAGAAAGAAAACAAGAACAAGTATTTAAAAAATTAATTTTGAAAATGCATTAACTGTAAAGACCATTGTTTAAGTCTTTACTTAACACAAGGGAACATTTTGGTCATCTATTACATATTAATCTCTTTATAAATACAGATATAAGAAATACTTTGTGTGCTATGTTTAATTAACAGAAAAAACAGCCCATGTCTTATAGGTCACATTTAACAAAATCTACAATTAACAACCAAGTTTTGGCAGAAATGCATAACTATTTATTAGTGTCTACATTTACTTTTTATTATGCTAGAGCTAACCAGCCATATATTTACCATCAACCACAACATGACTGGCGAATTAACAAACTTGTGAAATATTGTTTCCTAAATTTTCTGCTGTTGCTATCTTCATTCTATGGCTCTTTGGTCTCACAATTAAGGGAAGCCAAGTTTCCTGCAGGAAGTGCACTGGATTCTGTCCATCCTCAGCCCTGGTTCTGCTTCAGTGTGGGCTGCATCCCTACTGCCCCACAGGATGGGCTCCCATTCCCACCCAAATGCTTGCCCTGATGCCCACACACCTGGTGCTGGGAGTTCAAACTGTGATTTAAACTTATTGCCAAAGGCAGCAGAACACCCCCAGGACAGCTGTAATTGGATAAATAAGTTTTTATTACTGAAAATGCACATGGCAGTTTCCCCTGTACCACTCACCTGTGCCTCAGACCCACTGATTTCACTGAGGTTCATAAGGAATTTGGTGCCAGAACACCATCAAGTGAGATTTTCACCCTAAACATGAACAAAATGCTTTATGCATCTAATAAGACCAATATTCAATAACCAGAAATGGGACTCCAAGGCTTACCCGACTTCCAGGTGAGCACAGGGCAGGTAGAGCATCCAGGGCAGTGTGCTGGAAACCTGGGCAGCCCAGAAAAACATTCAGGGTAAGTCCTTCCTGGGATTGCTGTCTCCTCCTGGATGGGGATGACTGCTGTGGAGGTGGCCCTGAAAATACAAGCATCATTTTTTGTAAATAGGATGTTTGTCTTTACATTTCATAGGGCCAGAGAGTCACAAAATGGTTTGGGTTAGAAGGGACCATAAGGATCCCTTTAACTAGTTATGGGATCTTAACCTTTTGTTAAGGTTAGGGGATCTTAAACTAATCTTAACTACCTTTAAGCTAGCTCCAACCCCCAATGCAATGGGCAAGGACACTTTAAAGCAGTTAATTCATGTATTGACTCAAATCTATACACATTTTTTAATAAGGATACAATAGATAACATATATTTGCATATGGATGCAGAGCTGTCTATATGTACATGCACACACAATCTGTATGGAAGCAAAGCCTGCAGCCTCTGCTCTGCACTCCCATTCCATCCATGCCAGAAATACAAATTAGCTTTATTTCTGCATGGCATGACCACAGTTTGAGGAAGAAAGAGGTGAAGAGCCTGTGCTGCTGCTGGCACAGAGCATGTCCCTGTGAGGACAATCCTTACTTCCCACAGGAAAGTGGGAAGGAAGTTCCCTTAAATCAGGGCACTGATTTAAGGAATGGGTTTGGACCCTGTTCCCTCACCAGCATCACTTGACACATGGAACAGGGAAGTGGCACTCTGTTTATCCAGCCCCAGCAACTCCTAATGGT
Source organism: Geospiza fortis (assembly GCF_000277835.1). Classification (NCBI taxonomy): domain Eukaryota; kingdom Metazoa; phylum Chordata; class Aves; order Passeriformes; family Thraupidae; genus Geospiza; species Geospiza fortis. The sequence goes on along the minus strand of NW_005054298.1, from coordinate 3,560,669 downwards.
TTCTTTAATAATTTGTCACAGGAGGAGGTGCTGTGATTAATTCTGAGCGCAGAATGCTCACACTGCTTCAATCTGGTGAGCTCTTTAAAGGATCTGCTGGCAGCAGGCACCAGTTGTGATTTCCCATCCTACCTGGTCCCACCTCAGCCGGGGCACCACAACTTCAACACCAGTCCTTGGTGGGTGGTGTCTCTGCCCATGGCAGGGGGTTGGAACTGCATGGTCCTTCCAACCCAAACCACTCCATACTCTATGATGTCATTCTATTCTGTTTTACATGTTTTCTCTGCCCTTCTCCACCATTTCCCCCTTTTTTTTTTTTTTTTACTTTTAATTCTCTCACTTCTATCTCTTTTGCCTACAACACCTCGTTAGCTTTACTTTATTTCACTCTGCCTACTCTGCCAGGGAGCAGCTTGGGTTTGATTGTTTTGCATTTGATTTGGAAGCCCACAAAGGAGGGAGAGGAGCAAGTGGTCCCACATGCCCAGGGGCAGCTACCTGCCCCTTGTGCCACATGGTGCAGGGGCATGAAAAGCAAAGGTGCAGATGGGGAGCACGTAGCTCAAGGAGAGAGGCTGCAGGGAAGATGAGGAGCCAAGAGCCTGGGCTCAGTGGAGGTGAGAAAATGAACCTGTCCAGAGATGAGAGAGAGGAGGGCACAGTTTGCTGCAGCTCAGAAAGTGAATTAACCAAAGCAAATCCCACAAGTCAGCACAGAGCTGCAAGTGTGGCAGGGGAGACAGGAGGAAATGCAGAGAAAACTCTTTTTTTGCTGTTGTTCTGTCACTGCTGAGCTCATTCCTTTGAAGATTTCTGTTTGTTTTAGATGGCAAATACTAGGCATAAATGAACTGAAAAAATATTTTGTAGGTGTTTCTTCTGTCTTTGTTTTTTATACCTATAAGGGTTAGGAATATCAATCCCTCAAACTTTCACATGTTGAGGCACCTGCTGGGGCACTGTGTCACACCTTGTGTTTAGTGAAGAAGAGGATTTAGCTGTAAGTCAATCCTATTTCTACTTCTCCAAGCAAGAAACTGGGCACAATGGACCTAATGGACCTCACCTTTTCTTTTTATGTGTAGAACAATCATCCATGCAGCTCTCCTCACTGGCATGCAGGAAGGTTGCCCACTCTGGACCAGCATTCTGTGGGTAGAAAAAGAGGCCACTTGCTGTCAGCACAGCATCAGGCTTTGCAACAAATGTCACCATATTTGGCACCCCCAGAAATTGAATTTTCTCACCTTATACACGTTGCCATGCACATGGGCAGGAGGAGGGAGGGAGAAGGAGCCTCTGCATTAGGCTAATAGTGGAGAGCACCAGGTTAAAATTTATGCTTTCAGAATATATTGGTTGTAAAATAAGTATCAATTTACCTTGTGACCCTACAACCTTTTGCTAGGACACTAATTCATGATCTTTACACACACACACACACACACACACACACAAAATAGTTGAGAAGCCAGAGATAAGACATGCTGGTTGAATTTAAAATTATTTCTGCCATAATAAAAAAAAATCTCCCTTCTTTTGGGACAGATTCTCAGATAAACCTGCACAGCTCCTCTGAAGGGAACTGATCCATGATGTTTTGTACTCCAGCTAGAGAGTTTGTCTGTATTGGATTGATCCTGATGGACACAAAGTCAGCCATCAAATCCCCTGTATTTTCAGCAGGGAAGGATTGGTTCCATTGTATAAACATAGTCGAGTTGCTGAAAAGATGAAGGAAGGAAAAGACATCATAAAGTTCCTGGTTTCCTAAGCAGATGGGAGAAAGAAAGCCAATTATAGTGTAAAGCATCATTTCACCAGGAGAAGTGTCCATGCTGGAAGAGCTCTCAACAGAGAGGATTTTGCTGTGCCATGTGTGGTCTCTGGGAAACAAAAGGAAGGGTGTGACTGAAATGAAGACAGACAGAATGCAATATTTCCCTTTGATGTGTAAACAGATTTAATGCTACAAAAATCAATGAGGAAACTCTCCAAAGGAGAGTGTTTTAATGTGTTATCATATTTCACATGGATTTCATAAAAATTCAATTTCAATTATGGCGCAGTTTACAAACGGAGGAAAGCGCTGTGCCTCCCTGGAAAACATATGGCCATCAAAACTTCAAACAAAACACTGCCAAAGTCACTCATAAAAAATAAATAGCCATAAGCCAGTGTGTTATTGTCCTTTTAATGTCTGCTGAATGCCCATAACTCTTCCCGTGCCCGCCTCGGCTGTCAGCTCCCTGACACTGCAGCCTCCCATTCTCACAGCTCCCCTTGACGAGCTCTGGGGGCAGGAGCTGCATTGTGAGCAGGGCTGGATGGTTCTGGTGCTATCTTACATCTCCAGCTGGGCTGCTGCAGAAAAAGGATCCCATAAATAACCCCAAAGAGCCCCAGCATGGCGGTGCAGTGGCAGCAGGAGAGGCTGAGCCCACCACGGGCCAGGGCTGCTGAAGGAAGGGAAATGGGCTCTGCCCCGGCAGCAGCAGTGATTTCCTGAGAGCTCCTGGCTCCAGCCACCAGCTCCTGCTCTCCCAAATTAAAAACCCATTTGGTTTGCCCCAGCTGGAGGCAGGACTTGGTGTGCAGCACCTCATTTCTGGCTTTGCTGCAGGTATCAGGGGAGCCAGGCTCTGGTCCTGTGCAGGATCACAAAGAGGGCTGTACATACAAGGGAGACCTACTTTTGCACTTTTATCAAGGGATAGGAAAGAGAGGAAAAGTCCAGGCTGGAAAGCAGAGGTGGCTGTGAAACACCACTCCCTTGGCAACGTACAGCTTGGACACCAGCACAGACCCCAATGGCCATTGCTGGGACACAGCTGTGTGACAAACCCCTTTCTTCCTGCCACTGCGATACAGCTAAAGCTTTATGGAAAAGCAGTAAGGCTTTTTCCCGACCTTTAGATACTAGAAGGATCACCATGTCTCTCTCTGTATTTTCCTG
>NW_005054298.1:3546595-3557463 GCF_000277835.1 Geospiza fortis | reverse complement strand
TGGCACTTCTAGATTGGTTTAGAGTAGAAGCTCACTGTCTAACATAGGTGATAGGTATTGGAAAGTAATTGTAAACATTGTACATGTAGTTTTTAGTATAAAGACATAACACTGCCCTGGGGGCAGGCAGAGTGCCTCTGACTGCCTTGCTGAGCGGACCTCGGCAGGGCAGGAGAAAGAAATTTATAGATAAGATACAATAACCAACCTTGAGACTGAGAAATGAAGAGCCCTGACTCTTTCTTCAAGCGCCGGGCTGAGAAAAGAGACTTTCTAACTTTTCTCGGGGTCACTGTGGTCACTGTGACAAGCCAGAGAGAGCCCAACATTTTTCCCAATATTTTCTCCTTTAAGAGCTTCTTGCTGTTGGATGGAGACCAGCACGTGCAAATGAAGGGATGCCTGACTGGGGGAGAATGTGCCCCATCCCTCTCTGAGGTTTTGGCTATTTGCAGTGCACATAGAGGCAGAAAAGGAGGGGAGGGAGGCAGGAACTTCTCTTGGGACAGGGCCGGGGGACAGCAGGGCAAAGGCAGCATTCAGGGAAGAGCCAATCTCCAGGCCAGCACTCCCCAGCCCACTCACATCCCCATTTAATTTGGAAATACAACAGGGAGCTGCTGGTTATTTGGGTTTTGCTTGGGCTGGAGGGAGGTGAATAAGGAGCAAGTGCTAGGAATGAAGCAGAAGAAATGAAAACCAGAAATACATGGAAGAAGGAGGACATTATTGATGGCATTAGGGAAGTGTAAGTGTGGGGGAAGAAAACGTGATTCATGCTGGCAAGGGAGGATGAGCTCACAAACCTGATGTGTTTTAGCTGTGATGGAGAGAGAGGACAGGGCTCAGAGCTGGCACTTTGCTCAGGGCACACCTGTCTGGCACAGCCTGGGGGATGTGGTGGCAGCAGTTGGGGCTGCCTGCACCTCCACGAGCTCTTGATTTTGCTCTGCCTTCACTGGAGCACAGGACAGACACCCTACATCAATATAAAGAAGAAGAAAAATCATTTCTCCTTTCTCAATAGTAGCCTGCACCTAGGCTAGAGAATTCTTTTTCCAAAAAGGCTATAAAATGTATCATCCCTACCCTCCCACTGGCATTAATGTCTTGCCTCAAAATACGCCCAATCTCGACTTCAGGACGTGTGGCCCTTGGAGTAAGGCCAAATATCCACACATCTGCCATTAGGATTTTACAGGAAACTATTTAGTGGCAAGGTTTTCCCACAGGCAGTTCATCTCCTCACTAAATGAGCCATTCTGACAGCTTCTGGACCATCTTTCTCTGGGAGCTCTTTGGGGCAGTTTGGTTTTAAGGCTCCTGAGCATAAACAGCCAACAGCTTGGTGGGTTTGGTCACTTTTACAACAATAAAGACAAAAAGGAAAGACTGACTTTTTTTCTTTTTGTTTGTTTGTTTTTTCTATTACAAGCAATAATATCTAAGTTCACAGTGGGTATGACAGGAATATTAAAACAGATCATTCTCCAAGGGCCTGAGAAAATAGCAACAATTAAATGTTAAATATAAATGCATGACCCTTTCAAGGTAGTTCAAGCCAGCTTCATCAATAAATAGCATTGCAGAGAAAGATGAGTCTCACAGCATGTCCCAAAAGGAGCTAAAAATGATGGGAAAACTTCAGGCACAGTCACAACAGCATCAGGGTGCACAGGAATGCACGTTTCTGCACACTAAATATTCTCCTTACAGCTTTCCATCTGGGTCTTTCCTGTGGGGGTACATTTATTCCAACAAGGTCCAATTCTCTATTTAGAGATCTGTAATGGCAAGGCAGCCCGAAGCACAAATTCACAGAGACAAAAGCCTTGAAGAACATTCACAGGTGTATGCCTCCACTCAGCATCACCAAGGAACACAAAAGCCCTGAATCTGCAGCAGTTTTGGGTCAGACATAAAGTACTTTTTTTTTTTTTGGTTGTTGTTTTTGGGGTTTTTTGGTTTGTTTTTTGTTTGTTTGGGTTTTTGGGGTTTTTTGTGGGTTTTTTGGGTTTTTTTTTGGTTTTGTTTTTGGGTTTTTTAGGGGCTTTTATGGTTTTTTGGGGGGTTTTTTGGGGGTTTATTTGTTGGGTTTTTGGTATGGTTTTTGGGTTTTTGTTTTTTTTTTTTTTTGTTGTTGTTGTTGTTGTTGTTGTGGGTTTTTTTTTTTTCTTTTGATTCCTCCTACCCTGTTAGCTGGCTACCCTTCCTGAGGGTGGGGTGGGATGCTCAGGTGGGAGAGCTCTGGGTCTGTGTGCTAAAGAAGAGAACACATATTTGGAAGTGATCTATAGAAAAGATCTATTTCTATAAGATAGATCTATTTCTATAAAAGATCTATTTCTAAAAGATCTGAATTCTTTAAATACTTAACTAATAGCCATGAAGAGAAAAGTGGCCACCATGTTTAACCTGTGAAGAGCGGGGCTCTGTTAGCTGGCAAATAACAGTGTCTAAAATGCCAAGAGAAAGGGAAAAATACAGAAACACAAACAGAGGGGTAATGGAGACATAAAAGCACCTCTGTCAGTGGATAAGTTGGTAGCTTTGCTCTGCATGGGAGGTGGGACTGGAGCCTTCCAGGGATCATGCTGTGGGTTTGAAGGATGATGGTGTTTAGAGACCAAGCACTGCCTGTGCCCAGGACAAGGCTGGAGGGGAGGAGAGCAGCTCAGATATGTCACCTCCAGATTTCTAGCTGCTTCTGGCTAAAGCAACAGAGAAATAAATCCCCTTCCCTTCCAAATACTCTCCAAGGATCCACAACAGTAAAATTAGAAAGCTCTAAGCTAACATTTATAAAGAAGAATATAAAAGAGGAATAAAAAAAAATATTGCACTGGTGGGTAAGCAGTTGGTTAAATCAGGCAGGAAAGCCAGGAAAATGCCATCCCATGTGATGAAGTGCAGCCAGGAGGACACAGCAGTGGGAGGAGGAGTGTGGAGCTCTGTGATGAAGCACAGGCAGCTTGCCTGGGGTGCTGCAGCAGCCTGCAGGCTTGGGCAGTGCATCTGTGCCTCGGGAATGCTCAAAGGGAAGAGAGAAAGGAGTGAAGGACATGGTTGTGCATCTTCAGGCAGGACAAGGGGGGAAAAGTGTGTCCTGGGTTGACTATATGATGCTTTTATCGCCAATTGTCTCATTCTGTTTATGCTGAATAATAACTTTGCACCTTTAAGACACGTCCCAGAGAGTGAAGCGGGGAGGGAAGAAGCAGCAGTTTGTTTTCATACACCGCCCTCACTCCTCCACATGCCTGCTCCTGGACTGTGATGTCTGCGGATGGACAGACAGCAGGACAGAGCTCTCCTTTGCTTTCAGTTAGTTTAGCTAGCTGAAGCAAAGAAGTTCCCCGGACTGTGGGGTTTTTCCCTTTCTTTGGACCTGTTTAAACCTGCTCTGGACTGAACACCCAGCAGAGCACCGGCAGCTCCACCTGAGGCCCACAGGGCCGGGCCTGGGCCGCGGCATTTCCAGCACTGAGGGACTGATCAGAGACTGAGTGAGCTCAGCTGCAACCGGGGAGGGGACTTTCTGAGTTTGTCATCTCTTTTGGAGCGGCAAGGGGTTTTATTGTTTAATATTGTTTAGGTTTTATGGTTTAACAAACAGTTTTTTCCACCTTTCTCCAAGGAGGTAGTTTCTCCCGGCCCGGTTGCGGGGAGGGCCAATTGAATCTCATTTCCTACCGGGAGGCGCTTTGGGATTCTCTCCCAGATTTGCTCTGAACCAGGGCAAAGTGGCAGGACCAAAAGAGTTTTGGTGAAATTTGCAACCTCTCAGGTGTGCTCAGGGCTGACACTGCGTTACTGCTGTGGGAATCACTGCTGGAGCTCCCAGCATGAGGCGACTCTCAGAGAGCTGCAGCAACCCCAGGAGAAGGTTGGGCTGGTGAAGATCAGCCTCAGGAGGGCCCTCCAGGAGAAGAGCAAATAAATTTGGGCCACAGCTTCCCCACCCTGCCCAAGGAGCTGGGAGAAGTCGCCGTGTAGGAAAGTTGCACTGGACTTTAATGAGGCTGCCTGTGGGCAAATGTGAAATGAATAAAAGACAACTGATGGAAACTAATCACTTCCTAAAAGGGTTCAGTACAGATGTGTTTAAGACACAGTTATGAAAGACAGGATTGAACATCTCCTCCAATAAAAGCGGTGCAGAATGACAGCCAAGGCCGAGGCAGTTAATTAAAGCACAGCATTGAGACACTCATGTATAGAAAGCAATAAACAGCTTTTGCAGTTGATTAAACAGTGAAGACTGGGGGTTTTAAATTGGCACAGGAGATATTTGCTGTAAGCACACCTCAGAGTCACAGGTATTGATGCTCCAAAAGGGATGGTTTGCCCAGCTTACCTTCCCCAGAGCAGGAGCAGCAAGTGCATGGGCACCGGCAGATGGATTTTCTTCTCAGCAAAGGTGGCTGTGGTCGTGAGGGAGGCTGGGGAGAGGCTGCTGTGTGGAGCAGAGATGAGCTGAGCCTCCAAAAGAGGGTAAAATGCTTGATAACAGACACTCATTTTGTTGCAGTTCATCTTTTCCATCTCACGAACACCCCTGTTGGTTTTTAGGCACACAAAAGCCGTTCCAGAGCTGAAAATTGCTCTCGCTGTGAGAGCACCTGGCTTCTGTGGCTTGCAGCTTGCAGCCATCCCCGGCAGCAGCACCAGACGCGCTGTGTGACACTCAGGACACACACACACAGCAGCAAAGTGCCTCACCCCAACTTGTTTTTATAGACAAAGCAAGAACAAAAGCAAAGCCAGAGGCACATTATATGAGTTTCACAATGCCCTGCCATCAAACACAGCCTCCTGCAGCCTTTCCTCCTGGGCAAAGAGTTTTACTGAACAATTTACCAGAGCCACAGAGAGCTAAAGCTGGGAGTGAGTGAGTATTTTTCTTTCCACCTCACTGGTTCATTAAGCACAATTAACCCTGCACTTGAGTGTGCCACCAGCTACGCCTTCCCTCTGCTCTGCCACACCCACCAGTAGCCCAGGATTTGTGAGCACAGCTCACATTGGACATGCAGAGCCCCACACTTGCAGAATATTTGCATGAATAGGACATTCATAGCCTAGATTAAAAAGGTAAGGTGGGGTTTTGTTGTGAAATTCACTTTTCTGTTAAGCGGCAGCACCGTGTTTCCCAGCTGTATCTACATGATAAGCAGTGTGGGGAATTCAATCAGAGGAATCTTACTTGAAATATCAGCTGAGAACTGTAAATAATAGAATAAATATATTGTAGTGCAATGTAATTGAATGCATTGAGTGCATACAGGTGTCAGTTGACAGCAAAGAAAGAGAAGATGCTGGATACAGGGGCTAATTGACAGTGCTAATTATTTCTCATGCATGGATGATATATATAAAAAATTATAATTCGTATAGGATCCTGAATGCTGAAGGAAGATAAAACCATCAGGTTATGCCAGGAGGAGCAAAGGGACAGGATGGATTCCAAGGAAGGGACACAGAGCAATGAGCCCGTGCTGCTTTCAGCCCAAGTTCCCAGGAGCCAAGCAGGGCTCCCTGTCCATTCTGTACTGAACTTTAAAGTGCAGGGAAAGGCAGGAGTTCAAAATGAGTTTCAGTAGTGAAGCTGCACTTTACTTTTCATAGCAATGGATTTTTTAAAAGGTATGTCAAAGAGAATTGAATTTGGGCCCATGAATACAGCAGTAAGTGATGTAACTCAAGTTAATTACATTCTCTCTGTCTCCCAAGAACTGGATTTTTCCTTCTTCCAGCAGATATACTCTATATATTGTAGGCTTGGTTAAGATCTAAGTGTTCACTTTAGATCAAGGTGTTTTCCTAGTGAAATATACTGAATACATTTTGAATTCATAAAATACTCTCATGAGCAAAAACCGTTGAGAATAAAGATGGGAAAGTAGGGACCATATGGAACAGTTTCTAAATACATTCTGTGAAATTCTGGTGTATGTGGAGGAGTGCCCCTCCTGTGCTCCAGGGGGTGGAGCCCCTTCCCTTTGGTCAATACTTTCTATCAATACAATATCTATAATAATATACTATCTATACTTTTCTAGCAAAAAGAAAAAAAGCTCCACCAATGCATGAAAGAGCCTGTGGGATCAGGAAATGGCCAAACTGTTACTGGCAGGGTTAAATCATGGAATGTCCTGAGGTGTACATTGGGAAAACAAGGTTTTCTCCAGGCTATGTGGAGAAGATGGTGCTGCTCTGACAGACTGATGGTTCTTATTTCTTTTGGCCTTTGGCATGTGACCATCATTTCACATCCTGATGCCCATCAGCAGTGTCCAAACAATGTTCATTGCAGTGACATTATTGTTATTGTTGTTGAAAAATAGAAGTAAACAAGGGGCCTGGACATATCCATAGGGCAACAGGGTTTTACAAGCACTTTTAAATACACAATTTTTCAAATTTTTCACTTGACTACTCTCAGTAGCAATACTGTGTGTTCTTGCAAGGGTTTCAGCCTGCAGATTTATGCTCTAGTGTGAACTACATTGCTACCTTCAGCTGTAAACTTGGTTCAGGAGAAAAAAAACAAACTCATATGCCCAGACTGCACAGTGAACCTAAAAAAACCTCCCTGTCATTAAGAAGCAGGTTTGCTCTACAGAATTTTGAACAGCCTTTAATTTCCACTGTACATTCACACACACACACTGGACTAACTTCAAGCTCTCACAGGAAACATCCAGAGAAGAGATTTTAAATTTTAGAGTATAAAAAAAACTGATTTAATCAGCTTAAAGCATGTTGATAAAATAGTTAAGTAGATTAGATTAAAATTCAACAGTTTCAATGCTTCATGAGTAAAGCTTTTTAGTCCCTATGAGAGTGGCACTTTTTTGCCATCATCTAAGGAAAGCAATGGACATTGAGTACATGTCACATCACAATAAATGCTCTGTCCCTGGCAAACTTGGAATTCAGAGCACTCTTAAAGAGCAGGTTATGCAAATATCCATTTCCTATTAGAAATTTAATTATGTGATACTATGCTATAAAAATCAGAAATTCTCTACTTGCCTATGTACCTGGACTTTAGAAGACATCCACATATTTCTGCAGCACAATAGTCTCAAATATTCTGAAATTCCTAAAAATTCCTAAAAACCCCTGAAAATCAGCATCACCACATCTCACACTGACACAAAAAATATTTTAAAAAGTGATTTTGACATTCTAATAGGAAGCTAAACAGCACCATGAACAGAATCGAGTAAAGCAGATCCATCTGTGGTGGCTGCTGCCAAGTTCCCCCAGCTTAGCAAGCAAAACAGGTACAGAGAACTCTTAAAAGCAATCAAAACTGAAATTACAGGGGGAAAAAAATGTAGGATAATGGAGCACTTTGCTTTGCAAGGCTGCTCTAGGTTAGGTCAGGCAGAGTTTTCAATGGAAACAAAAAATCTCTATGCAGTGAAAGGAAACTGAAGTAGGAGATGCCCTTATTATCATAAATGTCCCTTTCCCCCTGTATCTTTTAGAGTATAACTTTTCATGAGCCTCACTACTGTGTAAGGTTATCATGAGCCCTGAGGGGGCTGTGTGAGGTTATCCTGAGCCCGTCCAGCCCAGCTGGCTGAGATGTCCATCCTCTGCAGGTCGTGAGTGTGGTGCTCAGAGCAGGTCAGCACAGAGTGGGGCTGAGAGAGAACTTAAGAGCCATCAGGAGGAGAAATGGCAGAATTTCAATTCCTCAGGGCCAGAGAGCCTGGTGGCAAGGGTGAGGAGTGAGAGGAGGGAGCTGGAGTGAAAGTTAAGGGCTGCTGAAGAGAAAATGCTGGAGACAAAATCAGTGTGATCATTCCAACTGCACAGAACAGACCCAATGCCTTGCACAACCACAGCCTTTACAGAAAAGTGTTTTTCTGCCCTTCATGAAGGAAATGTGGGGTCAGGGCCTTCCTAGGATTGCTCGCTGATGTTCACTTCTCTTGCCTTCTTTTCTGTTTTGTGAAATCCTCCCTTTAGCAGCTAATAATGCTGAAGGGGTAGGTAAGAGGAATCCCAAACAACAAAAAAATCCCACCTCACTGGAGCACCTGGCAAGACACCAGCTATTTGAAATGTCATCCTGGAGGAAGTCCCTTCTTCATTCTACCAGCACAGACCTTCCTTCAACCCAAAAACATCCCTCAGAGGTTTCTGCAGCAGAAATGATTCTTAATGTTTGTAGGCACAGATATTGCTCTTATAGACATAATGAAATTAGCTGCATTGGCTACATTATCATAAAATCATAGAACATCCAGGGTTCAAATTTACCCACAGGGATTGAGTCCAGCTTGGATACATTAAATACTATTTGCATGAACCTCTGATGCCCAGAATTTTGCAGAGGTATGGATACAGCCTTGTTTGTTTGGAGTTTTTCTCTGCTGAAATATGAAGATATCTGCTCACAGTGCCAATTCAATTTGGGGGTTAGCTCCTTACAGATCGTGTCTGGCATCAGCAAGGGATCAATGCATGTCTTCACTCCCAGAGCAAGATTTAGAAGCAAAGAAGTGACAATTCAGAGTTCTGTGATCACTTGGACTGCAGGACCCTCTGTGCTCATGAGGTGTAGAGCAGGTCCCACCACAACAGGGTCATCTCTGCTTTGTTTTACCTCCTCACTTTCTTCAGGGCTGTAAAAAGTAGGGTAGTTTGTCCATGATGGATGGGACAAGTAGCTTTAAACTTCACCAGTGGAAACTGAGACATATGCATAAAAAAAAAAAATAAGGACAGCAAGTGCTGAAATTGGCTGTTTAAGGATATTGCTGTCACTCTTGAAATTGGCTGTTGAGGGACATTGCTGTCACTCTTCAGAAATTCTGGAGAAATGCCTATGGAGGCTGCCTGAGCTGTAGCTGATGCTGTTAGAGAAACGTGGAGAGGGCAAGAAGAACCCCAAGGTACTGTCAAGCCCTGTGATTCTGTATTTCTTATTCTTAATTAAGTAGTTCCCTCCCTCGGTGCTGTCCACAGGGTTCCTGTCATCTGTAATGAGTATGATTCCGTTTTTCTGTCATTCAACTCTTCCAAAACACCACAAGTTTTTAAACTGCGATTTGAACTCTGAAATTGCAGGAAGTATAAATAAAAGGAACTGCTCTGTACAAAGAACTCAATTTCATATTATCTGTACCTGTGGAAATCCAGTTAATTTCCCTGACTTTTTTCAACCTGCCAGGGAGTAGGAAGTAAAAAACCCTATGAAAGCATTAAAGAAATAGAATTGCATTTGAGTACTTTGGAATAGGAATAAGGAAGGGTTGAAAACAATTTGAGAAATAAGAGGCTTTCAGTAACTGAGTCCTACAGACTTTGGATACACATAGTACCTATAGAGATAGTTACTCTCTGAAATATCTGAAAACAAGAATTCAAAGGATCCTTTCAGGTATATGAGGTGTTTTACTTGCTAGACTAATTTTCCATAACTTCCTGTGAGGAGTTATTACCCTGAACTTTGACATCCCTCAAAGTCCCCTCAGCCAGCTAAGGGAAAATCTAAACAGAATCATTTCTTCCTAATATCCACATTTAAAATACACCACACAGCTGCCAATGAACACCCCCCCACCAGAAACCGTGTGTCTCATTATTTCTCCTCTTTTTTTTTTCTTTCTTTTGAATTTTAGGTAACTTGCATGTGGCTTTCTATGTACCTCTTGGAATCTTCATCATTTTTCTCCTCACCTCTGGAGACACTTCCCTCTCCCAGCACTTGTCCATGGAGCCAGGCAGATTTTTGTGAGCTCCCCAAAGGCTCGTCCCAGATCTAATCTTGCTCTCTTGCCACTACAAGACTGTGTAGGTGTTTTTTTTTAATTAAGATGGGCTTCATTTCTCTTCCTCTGAGACACAACTGTTGCTTTGTTAGGTCAAGAAACATCTCCTCTCCTGATGGACTAATTAACTGCTCCTTGTCCCAGGGAATGTAACACTTCTGTCCCCTCCCTCTGGAGAGTCACCGAGCTCATCTCAGGGTGAAGTGTCCTTTCCAATGAACTTTTGTATTTTATATCAAGCTGTACAAATAAACACACTTGATCCAGCAGTGCAGTGGAGTTTCAGTGTTCACAGGTTATTGCCTGCTCCTGGTGACATGGAAGCAATTAACCACCCCGGGGCCACTGACCTCAGCATTCTTCTCTTTGGTGGACTGTAGCAACTGTTCTGATATTAATGATGCTGACGAAAATAGGATGTGATACAGTAATATGTGACAAGATCCAGGCTGCCGTGTTGTATTTATGGGATATGGCTATTTAAACAGACAGTATGATTGCTACTTTATAATGTTCATTATGGTAATTGATGTGCTGTTTCATTTACCGCTAATGTGCTTGTTAACCTAAATTATTTTATTCCTTTATTAAAACGTTAATTTAAAAAAGCATCTTTCTGAAAGTCTACTTTTAAAAGATATGTGAGAAGAAAATTCCTTTAAGGTATTTTCAAATATTGAAATGTTAGCTACATTTTAAAACACTTGTAGCAGTAGACACAAGTTCTAATGGATGCATAAACTTTGCTATAATCCTGTTGATTAGAGACCCTAAAAAGTAATTTAATTTTGTTTAATTCAATTTTGCTATTCCTTAAAGAAAGACACTGTTGGCAAGTCAGATGCCCCTAATTAGGACTTTTTCAGTGACAAGAGATGCTGTTCAATCCTTTAAGACTAATTAATTCTATAACAAAATGCATGAGAGCTGTCATGTAGTTTGCCAGATATTCTTAAATCTGGGTAGATAATATTTGGGTTGGGATTATGGAGAGCTGTAACTGTCCAGCGTGACTCAGTCTGGGAAATAACCAGCTAAGAATTTTGTTGGGCTAAAGAAGTGGGGCCAAACCCA
>NW_005054298.1:3545802-3546570 GCF_000277835.1 Geospiza fortis | reverse complement strand
TCAGCAGGACACAAGGGTGTGTAATCCCTATTTCCCGATTTCCCTCCCAGCCCTTCCACGCCTGACATTCCTTTCCAGCTGCTCCCACTGCGCTCAGGGATTGCTCTCAGCTCTCCCAGTGCTCTGTCCCCCTGCCCTTGTATATTTAATCATAATTGGAAGTCAAGTGACTTTTACGAGACATGAATGTTAATTACCTTTCAGATTGCTGGAGAGGGTACTTTGTCTGGAGTTGCTCTGATTGTGGTAATTAATTAGTAGTGCGAGGTCAGCCTCCTGTCTTGCACAGTTCATTGAACAGTGTCTTTTCAAATATTTATAAAGATGTTTTAGTACCTATCACTGAAAGCTGCATTAATGTTTTAATTTAAGCAGGAAAAAAGCACAACTTAATCCTATCAGACACAACTGTGGTACTAAATCTACAGAATACCAATCTCAAATTAGGCATTATGTTTTATTTTATTGGTGTTCATTAAGAATAGGGGAGAAATATGTCTGATTATGTATTGTAGGAAACAAACTGGAAAAAAATGAACTAGAGCTAAAACTGTAGAAAAATTTACATGAAATTACTTTTCAGGCAATGAGCTACTAGGATTTCAGGAATTTCAAGATGATTAAAATAGCTGAATATATGCAGGAATTCATCACAGATCTTCCACTAAGGCTTAACATCTTCTGAAATGTGTCAGATAAGACACATCAGGGCAGAGCAAGGGCTGAACCCAATCATGCACATGTAGACAATTCCCAAAGAAGGTCTCT
>NW_005054298.1:3544805-3545765 GCF_000277835.1 Geospiza fortis | reverse complement strand
ACAGGTGAGATAGGTTTTGTTTGCACCACCACAGCTCACCACAGTGGAAAGGGCACCAAAAGTCCTTGGGATCTCCATCCTGGGAGAGCAAGGGCTGACACCAGCCTGGGGGAGCTCACACACAGCTTTTATTGCACAGGGACTCTGGCTCTGCTGTACAAAGAGCCCTGCTACACTCTCACTACACAAATAAGTTCCAATGACTGCCAGGCTCTAATTGGAATATTGTGACCCCTGAAGTAGGGACAGACATGCAGCACTGCTAGTCCAACAAATCTGACCACTGGGGAATGCACTGGACACCTTTACCCAGTTTTACTCCCCAGTGCACTCCTCCTGCCCTGAAAAGCAGCAGATAAGACCAGGCTTTTGAAGTTGAATGCTTACAAGTGTACACAAAAATGCAGGATATGCACATATTCCATTTTTGAGTCAGGTAGGAGAAAAGAGATGTCCAGAATTACAGACTTACCTGGAGAAGAACAACCTTAACCTTATACATAAACCAGACCACTCATCCCATCTGGTTTTATTCTTCCTGGACATCTCTCCTGATGTATTATTATAAGACATGGCAGACCACCTCCCAGTATGTGGGAATATTACTTGAACAAGTCTTCCTTTTCCTTTTAAAAAGAAAAAATTTCTTTTTTAAAAAGAATTTTTAATGGACCTCAAAGTAACAGCACAACTACAGCTGCTATACTTACATGTCAGTAATCACTCCCTGATTTACCAAGCAGTTAATCTCACATTTCACCAGGTGTGCAGAATTTCTGTTGGGCAGCTCTGGGGATAGCTGGCCACTCTGAATGTGTGAAGGAAAGGCAGGGTGTGATGTCCCCAGCACAGCACGAGGGCGGAGCTGGAGGGCGGAAAGCTCCCCCTGAGCTCCCTGCTGCAGTTCTGCTATCAGGTGTCACTGCTCTCACACCCAGCAACCTCAGAGCTTCATTCCTG
>NW_005054298.1:3529614-3544791 GCF_000277835.1 Geospiza fortis | reverse complement strand
CTTTGGGATACCCTAAAGCTCAGAGTCCTCAATGGAATTAAAGCTTTGCCCTAACATTGGCTGATGCTCTTTGAACAGAGCAAGTCCACTGTGGCTCCTGCCCTGGTTCAGGTGTTGGTCTGTCACAGAGCTCAGTGCCCTGCTCACACACACAGGGCACCAGATTGAAACATCTGCAGGTGGAAATCCTTTCCCCAAGGCTTAAATGCAATCCTTGCCACCCCCTTGAGCTATTCAGGAGCTTGGACACTCACCTGTTGAGCAGGTCATCTCTTCAGCAAGTGTTCTATGTATCTGCACACACTTTTACCTTATTCTCTTTATCACTAATGAATAATCCAACACCAACTCATGGGACAGAATGCTGCCTGTGCATTACAAACAGTGAGAAACTATTGGCCTACACAGCTCGTTTCCTGAAATCTTCTGAAGTGCCAACTCTTGTAATGTTCAAAATTGTTTATTTAAGAAATATTTTAAGAAAAAGTCAGTGGCCAGTTTCTATAATCCTTTTTTTTTTCTCTCCAGCATGAGCAGATACTTTAAAAGAGCTTTAGCAGTAATCCTAAATTAATATTTCATTTGAGTTTCCATGGTAGTTTCAGCTCTTCCTTTCTATTTAACTGTGAAAATTATTTTTTACTCAGAGTAACTACAGATGAGTTCTGATATTATATTATTCACTGTATATGCTTTGTATTTGTACGTATTGTGGTATTTTAAAGTTTTGTTGTTTTTTTTTTTTTACCAAAAAATGGATCATTAGTAGGCTTAGTAGCAGTAGTGGAGGTCAGCAGTATCATCATCTTCATTCCAGGGAAAACTGATTGAACATCCTTTGAGGCCAGCAGACAGTTCCCTCTCTACAAGTTCAGCTTTGAACATCACTGTCAGAGGTCACGAGAGGCACAACACGCACCAGGTGATGTGCAGCTGCCACAGGGAAGCAAAAAGATTCCTCATGCTTTTTTCTTCCTTTTTGTCACCTTAAAATATGGGCACTGAATGAGCAACCCCTGCCTCCATGAGATCTGTATTTCACATGTGGAGATGGTAAAGCACGATAAATTAGTGACCTAGGATGATAAATTATCCTTCCCTCCATCAGCCATCCTTCTGTCCAGCTAAGACTTGAAAATTCCAAATGCCTCAGTACTTTTGCAGAGATGCCCAGGCTTGGACAGACAAGATTCATTGTTGGTCTGCTTGTTCTACATGAAAAATGTCTTCACTTTTAAGGCTGACAACTTTGAGGACCTTTTATCATCACTGACATTGCTTCCCTATATCATCTTCTCATCCTCCAAAAAGGGGATGCATTGGTTCTATTCTGATACATTAGGAACTTCCATAAATTTTCTGAAATGTTTACACAAAATTCAGTTAATATATGTGACTGCACTGATTCTGATAAAAATGAAACAATTGCTGCTACATTAGGAGTTTCTCAGCAATCTCACTGCCAGGTAATTGACTGAAGTAGGAATTTTAAAGGCATTCCACTACAGAGCTTTCCTTCTGCAAACATCAAACACCATGACTCTCTTAGAAATGAGAAAGAAACAATTAGAATATGCTCAGCAAAATAAATATTCTTAAATCTGCTTCCTAGTGTGTTCATCAAGAGGACTGCATTGCAATCAGTTTTGTGGAGTGACTAATCAGAGTACCAGGAGCATCACCCATCTCAATTTGTCATTTAGAATTTTGTTGTCATCATTCAGAGTTTATGCAAACTCTTGTATAGACCAAGAGGCCAATTACAAGGCAGAGACTCCACTGCACTATTACGTAAATAAACTAGAACAATTTCTGTGGAGAAATAAAAAATCCATTAGACAGAACTATAAAATTTTCAACACTCTGTTTTGCAGAGTTTCTTCATTCAGCAAAGAATTTTAGAACCTAGTTTGTGATGGAGCACCTCACATGTCCCCCTTCAAACTTAGACTTATTTTTGTGGTCTGTTAAATGAAAACATGGGTATTCCTTAGCCTAAGAGCACAAAGTCAATGAACAGTTCCATTTCTGTAAATAATTTTACCTCCTGCTGTTTGTGGAACCCACAGACAGCTTCCCATTGCCAAGCAAAATCATTCGTACTGTCGGAGAAAAAATTTATCCCAATGAATTCTGTGGAACAGTAGAGAACTGGCATTTCACCTGAATGTTCACTGAATGCTTTCACAGGGGAACAACCAGGAAAAGCCTTGCAATTACACCCTGAAGAGACAGATGCTTCTATCTGTGATGCAGCCAATTTTTTTTACTTCTAAGCTTGTGTCAACTTACAACACACATTAATCTGTACTCTAAATAACAGCAAAAAGGCTAGGGGAATGTAAAAAATTAAGCATTTCTCTTGTCCCTTGTAAAAATTTATAGAATTTCCTGCCCAAAACCATTTTACTGAACTTATGAGGATGCATGTACAAGTAATTTATCAGGTTCTCAATTTTTCACCCTTCATCTCCTTGTGTTTTCTACCCACCTACAGAACCTGGGCATTCTGGGGCTGTGGAAGGATTGTGGAAAGAGTTCCTGTGGAGAACCTTGGTAAAGTGAAAAAACAAACAAACAAAAACCCATTGTGGATTGCTGCACCTCTGTGCAATTTAAAGATTATTCAGTATGGCAGTGGTAGAACTCAGTATCTCCATCAAAATTCTGCCTGCATACTTATGACCTCATTGTGATCTAATATGAATTATTTAATAGCTCCACTAACATCAACTGTGTATTTATAAGGAAATAAATTATTATTTATAAAGTAATTAACTCTCAAGCAGGTGTAAAGTAAATAAAATGTCTCAGTGAAAGGACACTGAGACATCACATAAAGTAAAATTCCTCAGGCCTGTGTAAGAATTCATGTTTTAACTCATGTTACTTCTATACCCACCAGATTTAGATCTACCTGAGCTTTGCAGATAAGAGATTATCTTCCAGAAAATTAATGGCAAAGTTTATGAAATTTCCAACTACTTACACCTCATAAAACTGCAACTGTAGGGAAAAAAAAAATAAAAGAGGGCCTAATCCATCTCTGATGATGTCAGCAGAACAAAGGCAGAACCTGTGGAATCGTAGCTGTGTGGTATGAAACTATTTAATACAGTATTTTTATAGAAAAAATAATAGCTTTAAAATTCTATTGACATTAATATACAGCTATACACCTAAGTCATCCAAACACGTGCAGAGCTGCAAAAACATTCAAATAGAATTTGTATAAAAAGCAAAAATTTTCATTAAGAAAATGGATTTAGCCATTTATACAAAGTAATGGTTTTTTTGCTTCAATTTGCTCTTTCTTTAGATTTCATTTTATAAGTTAAATTTAAAAATTAGTCAACACACTGAATTAAGTATGTAGATTTTCATTTAAATAAATCAGTCAACAATTTTTTTTATAAAGTATTTAACACTTCATTGTAGAAACATAGGCAAAATGACTATTATAACCAAAATGAAAAATACTGTTCAATTTAAAAAAATGTACTTAAACAAGAACCTGAAAAAGTTTATGATATGCATAACATTGTTCAAGCAAAATTGCACTAGTATTACATAAATCAAGAGTTTTATAAAGGCCCCAATATGGCAAAGTTTAGAAATAGGTAGTATGCATGCACAATAGTACAACAAAAATCTCTTATAAAACAGCAGTTATTTTTGTAATGCTTGTACAAAGGGAATAAAGAGCAACCACAAACATATTTAATCTGTTAGGTTAATATATTATGATAGCTAAAAGTCAGTCATGTCTAGCAGAGGAAGGAAGAGTCCTCCACAGTATATGTGTGAATACGTCTTTTGTGCCTTTAAAGTTATGTATAAAATATTTTGATTCAGTTCAAACCTGAAAGCAATTGTATTCTTTATTTCCATCAAAATTAAAAAAAGGTGAGTCGGATTTTGCCTCTTAGCAACAACAGAAAACAGGCCAGGCCAGAGAAGTGCTGGAAACTGATACTGATGCTTTTCACTTTTGATACTTGGACTTTGATATTGAACCCAGACTACTGAAACTTGGGCTTTGCTAAGGTTTCACTAATATGCAGCTTGACTCCTTTTACCTCCACAATACCACAGTTTATCTTAATTTAAAGAAACTGCTGTGTTTTGAATCCTTTAGTATCACTAAAGAGGTGTGAGGGGTTTTATTTATGATTGTCGAAACCGAATGCTGTGATCATCTGAGTGTGCTTAAGGTTTGGGGTCTGGCTTTTCCCCTACTGCTTGGTGTGAGCTGGGGAGTTATTAATCCACAAGAACTGCGTGTGATTAAGTGAATAAACATGTAAAGCATGTGTAGGCAATGCCCTCTTGTGCTCTAGGGTGGCTACTGTCCTACAGGACTGTTGGAGTTTGTATGCTTTGTCCCACAGCAAGTAAGGTTTCAGCTTCCAAGATATATCGTTACTATGTTCTATAAGGTTTTAATAAATACAAAGCTTGTTTACATGGTATATATGTTTAGTATATCATGTACAGTCACTGAATTTCTGAAACATAATCATTGTGTTCATGCAGATCATTAGATGTTTCACTTCTATAGTCTTGTTTACTTCTTGGCAACCTAAAGCTAATTTAAAAGCAAGTTATGTTTGTTTGTGAAAAGTTATCTAGCTTCATCAGGATCTGAAGAGAAGTTCTAATGGGCACAAAGAAGAGAGTAGACCATTCAATCATTCTTTCACCATTTAAAATAAACAAAATTACACACTGTACTACAGCTTCCAGACTACATAATGAAAAAGTGCAGATACCATCTTCATCGATTAAGTAGAACCAAAAAAGTTCATAGAAAATAGATTGCTCATTTTCACGCTACAAACGAATATGTTGTTTGCCATTTTAACAAATTTAAAGGTGTGTTATTTCAGCAGCATTGTTGTAAATTGTACCGTAGTGCAGTTTCTTTTTCATAAAAATACCTTACAAATGGTCAGTCAAAAGTCATCAGCAAAAGAAAAACCCAGAAAACAATCAACCAAACAAAAAACAGAGGTAATGCTGATGCCAAAACAATTATAATACTGTTGGTACATAGAAAAGTAATCCTTATATTTTATACATTTATACAGAGTATAAAAGGTAACAGCAGATTATGCCACAGTCTCCCTTATCCCAATATCTATTTTCTTTGGAAGAAGTTCTCTTCTTTCATCAACACTTGCTAAGGAGTTTCGACAGTTTTGTCCATCCACGTATAACTTTGCATATACTGGATTGGCGTAATTTGTTGGCTGCAGAGAAATTAAGCAAACATTAGACCAGTCAGGTTGAATCCAAATTAGCATTTATGGAAATGGAAATGGCTTTGTTAAAGCAAGAACAAGTACACATAAAATACAACAGGACATATTTAATAGGTACCTGGACGTCCGCAAACCTGATGATGAGTTAATTATTTAGTTGAAAATTAAATTCATGATGAGACATGCTATTAAAGTAACCAATGACATGACATGCAGCATATTATGATATTAAAACCATAAAAAACATTGACAAAAATTAAATTAAAAACCTTGAAAAAATGTCTCTGAGGTTGACTTGTCCACCTTATTACACTGGAAGATTTCAGAATAGATATGAAGGAGTTTATAGAGAAGGTGCACTGTGAGACCATGTGACAAGTTTAACAGCAGAAAACTGCAGCCAACAGTTTCCATGTATTACCTGTTCTAAGACATCAGCATCCCATCAATAGCTGACCATGTTTTCGAATTCTGTGGCCCAAATACACAACATGATTTGACCAAAAAATTCAAGACTTTCGTCATGTAAATTAAACTTTAATAATAAACCAGCATAACTGTTAATATATCATAGTAGTTACAAATTGATAAGCCTTTTCTCAGCAATTTTGGTGGTTTGGACTGGAATGAAAAACATCTGTTGAAATGAGTGGCACTTCAGCATTGGACAAGTCCATTTTTAATGCTGCAAAGCACTTCATTGTGTGAGAAATCCCCTGAGCCTCCACTACTTCCTTCATACTTTGTGCCTTTATTGTCTCTAGAAGAACTTTGCTATCCAATTAGAGTTCAGCTTTTATCCATGATAACAGGAAAGGGTACCTTGTGGTCAAAATCCTCCTCTTTTTACAACTAATTTATCAGCACTGCTCTGCTTGCACAGATACTGAGTGGAACATCAAGAAGCTCTAAAAAAGGGAAATTAATTTGTTTGGTGTGATAAGAAGTGGCTAAACTTTGAATTGGCCAAAGCAGAACTGCGTAGGTTCTCCTGACTTGAAAATATCCTGAGTACACCCTGGGAAACAAGGAATGAAAAATGACTTTAAGTCTTAGTTCTTCCTTTCCTTGTTGCTCAACTCTGTTTCTGAGCCCAGGATTAAGATACTCCTCAGGCTGGATAGCTACAGCAGCTGCTCAGTTAGTGAATTAAAAGCTGCCCATTCCATCTATTACAGATTAAAAAGTGATTGCCTCAGGGTCCAGACTTTCCTGGAATGGAGGCAGAACAAGGTGAGCCACATCTATTTAATTAAAAAAAATAGAAAAAAAAATTTAAAAAGAGCTACTCTCAGTTCTACCTGTCTGTCCCCATAGACCTTTACTTTTGTGGTCATGATTATAATCAGGAATTTAGTTTTATTTCAATTGTTGGGACTTTTTTTACACCATTTACTCTTTTTTACTCCATCTCTCTTCTGTTGTGGTTATCATCCTTAATTCTTATTAAGGACAATAACCACAACAGAACAGAGATGCTTTTCATCTATGCAGTGCCTTATTGAGTTATTAAAATTATAGAAAACAGCAGGGTCTGCCTCACAATCCCTCTTTGAGTGGTACTGATTGTACAAGGCAGTACAGTGAGGTACAGAAAGAAGCTGGGGTGGCCATAATTTAAGAAAGAAAGTTAAAGATGGGTGAACATTCTGGCTTTCATCATCCATGGTTCTGTGCTCCATCAGAAGAAACACACCCCATAACAATTATTGAATTTCCAAATACAACATATTACAATCATGCAAGAACGTGAATGGCACAAAAGATGAATATATATTGAGGCACATGAAAATGAATGTCATATTGATGTCCCTTTTGTATCTTGAATCTTAATGTTTGCAAACCTCATAGTAAGTTGCAGTAAAAAATCAGATGTTTTAGAAGGAGCTCTTTTATGATACAAATCCATTGAAATCTGAACAATTAAAATATGCTTTGAAAATACTGAAGGAAATTGTTAATTTATATGTGCATCAAATTCCTCTAAAATAAAATTACTTGTTTCCATTATTTGGGACCATCTTTCAGTTTGATAAACTTCCCTAAATGCCTGTAATTACATATAAATTTCAAATATATCAGGATAAATGGCTGTGATGACCATGCTAAACTTATATAATAACTTATAATATGGCAAAGCATCACATTGCTTACTGGTTTTTTATTCCTTTGCAAAGACATTTGAAGTTTTAGATCATGTTACAATGATGGGTACAGATGAAATTTTGTATGCAGAGGGGGACCCTTTATTTCAAATAGAAAATGTATTATTTACTGTCATTCTTCATTCCAGTAAAATAAGAAACAAAATTACAAACAAACAGAAAATGCCTCTAGTCAAAAATGACAGACAAACTTTCTTTAGAAAGGGGCTGTGGTGGAATGGAATGGACTTGGATCATCATTTCTCACCCCTGTTGATAGTGGTCCTTTCAAGTCAGAGTTTAGGTAGATTGATGGAGCTGTGTGGGGAAGCTTGAATGCAGTGGACCCTCCCCCTATGTATCTGGCCTGTATAAACAGAAAATTTCAGTTTCTGTGCTAATAGAGCATTTTCCACGTGTACTTATCAACACTGTTAAATAAACAGTGCACCAACTGAAAACATTATTTTAGAGTGATCTACATTTATAAAAACCTCCTTCCAGGCAATCCTCAGCATGAAAAACTCTTACATTCAACACAAGAATGAAATTCAGCATTTTCCAACCATTTTCCACTAAGGATTAGGGCCAGACCTCACAATAAGCATTGGCTCAGCCACTCAGCCTCCAGCGAGTAACTCCATTTTCAGCTTACCTCCTGCACTGAGCACACTGCCTGTGTGATGCAGTGGTGACATTGCTAGAGCCATCAGTAATCCTGTTATTGCTTTGTCAGAAATGCCAGGGAGTGATGGCTGCCCTTTGGTGTGTGCCTGATTACGGAGCTCCGGGAGAGATAGCGCGGCATTACCCTGCTCATCCCGTGTCACATCACTCAGGCACTTCAATCACTGCACTGCTGCTGCAGGACTGACAGCATCTCTCACAAGGAAATGATAATACTTACTAGCTTTGTGCAAACATTTAATCTATCTGCCCCGTCAGGGACCCCAGCTCCTCGCCCCTTGGCAAGTTTTCACATGTGGAATAAGTCAGTCTTGTATGCATGCAAGCAATCTTTCGTGCTTCAGACAGGGGCTGGACAATAATGTGCTTCCAATTTTAAATATTTTTCAATTTTAAATATTTTCCACTTGACAAACCAGGTTGTGGTTTGTCAGCTCATAGACACGTCTGCCTTGATAAAAATCCCCAATCATTTTGTAGTTAATTTCGAACTCTATTTTGATCAAATACGGGCACTAGGAAAAATGACCATCAGACAGCATCAGACTACAAAACAGCTGTTAATATATACATGACATTTATTCTAATGACATCTAACTTGGCTTTATATTCATTAACTAAATCTAAATGTCATTGTTCTACGTTTCTATTCGTTACGCTTAAAGACAAAACCTTTGCAAGACATAAAATGGCTTTGCCACTAGAAAGAGAAAAGAAATTACCTTTTCTGCATTTAGAGTAAAATCTGAGGCTAAAAGACCACCTTCACTGTGGTCATGGCCCACCTCATACATGTTATATGATGGATTGCCAATTTCTACATTGAGTCCTCCATTTATCATGGGTTGTCTTCTGATAGTTTTTGTCCTGTAATGCATAAACATACAAAAAAAAAGAAGATAGTGAACTTTCAAGCGAGCTGTTGGGTATTTTGTTTCTCTTTAATATCTAAGATCAACGGGATGAAAAAGCATTTCCTACAGAGACAATCATAAAATCCTTCAATTTTCCAAGCAAAGTAGCAATCTGAGTCTATGTATAGATCTCACAGAAGCTGGAAGCAGAATTTTATTATTTTTCTCAGTTTGGCTGTAGTGATATGAATCCATACAAAGTGCTAACTCACTATCTACAACCCTGACTTCCTCCAGTTATTTCCAGATTTCCCTCACTTCCAAGGAAAGCCTTGCAAAGTCATTGCCAATTCCCTGCAGGAATGAAGGCAAAGAGAATATGAGTCATGTCCCATTGCTCATTCATTTCACTTTTGTTTCAAATCACTTGCCCAAAGTCAGCTGTAAACTGAGGACAGGCAAATGGTTCCATCAGGATGCATTAAAAATGTATGAACTTCTCCTCGTTCCAGTTTGCATTCCCTGCCAGTGGTGATTGGAACACTGAAGTTCAACTTGAATTTTCTTTCAAGCTTTAATAAAAGACAGAGCCTTATTTTTAACCTTGAATTAGGTATCAGTAAAGATAAGTGATTGAGTTGAATTGTTTCTGTTGCTGAATTCATTTCTTTCAGCTAAGGAGGTGATTTCAGCCCGAGCAATTGAAATAACCTCAAGAGGGTAATTTTTTTCCCAGTGCAATATGTTCTCTAGAATTACAAGGGAATAATAGGGAGGTCACAGTCAGGATGATAACAGTCGAGTCCTCTTGTTGGCTGAGTAAGATGCAGTCAGTATCTGAAATCCAATATACTAAATGATCTGTATTTTTCAGAAATGTCATTGAAAAAATATTTCCTAAAATAGGCACTTAACAGTAGCATGCAAGTGTTGAACAGCTACACCTACTTTAATACTTGACAGTCTTCTCTGAAGAGATAAAATAACTCTAAAATACATTTTCAAATATAATTTTAAGAAGAAAGCCCTTTATTGAGGCTAGTTCTATTTCTCCACTGAAAATCTATTATTTAACAAGTGATTCTCAGTAACCTAAATAATTTACAGAGCAGCAACTGGTTTCAGGATTTGGCTATCACTAAACTTGGCATTTTAGGTGCAGCAGCACATAATGACATCCATGGAGTCTGGCAGGGTCAGCACTACTAACAGTATGGTCAGGAAATGTATTTATCTTATTGGCTTTACAAAAAAGGTTTTAAAAATTGATGCTCACTAGTTTACACTAGAGTTTGCAGGGGAGAGAGATGCTGCATGTGATGCCAGATCATAGCAACTTAAAAGATTCTTTTAGCCTGGAGAACTGAAATAGCCTCGTAAATGGCCACATTTGCAGAAACAGCAGATTCATCACTTACTTTTAAAGGACTTAACAAAGGGACATTATCTTGGTTTCAGATGTGGGGTAACAAGCCCCAGGAGAAAGGAAGACAGCTGCTCAAGGCCAGCAAGCAGGACAGCTACAGGCTTGAAGTAAATGGTTTGCTCTCTGATTCCCACTCTGCCTTCCCTGGTGGGCCATGTCCTTATTGCCAGGAATCTTCCCTTGCTAAATCTGCATCACCATCAATGGGATGATGTTCTTTGAACATGTGAAGGGCAGCAGCTCTCTCAGGTGCCTCATACAGCAGAAACACTCCTGCCTCCCCTGGCCACCAAACATGGCCTTGGAAGAAATGCCCAAAGTCAAAAAGTCAAACTCAAGCTCATTATCAGCTCCCAGGCAGCTAAATTCAAGAGAACAAAATATTCCCTACTCAGTGCTGGAATTTATCTTCCTGAGCAAGATACTAAAGGAACATGTAGTAAGGAAAAGGTTGGGGACCTTACAGTAAATATTTTGACTATTGTTTGCATCTTCAATATAACTTGAAGATGTAAACAATACTCAAAATCTGAGTATGTGGTTTCAATGAAATGCATTAATTCTGTTAAGTTCTCTAAGTCTCTGGATAAAGTTATTGACACTTATACAGCCTTGTCAGGATTGAGCCAAGTAGGTAAGAACTACAATTTTTTATCTACTGCACAAGGAACTCAAGTATCAATAACAGATCTGGTTGTTCCAGCAAGAACCAAAATGTAACTTATTTGCTGCCTCCAGAAACAAGTATTGGGTGATTTGTTGCATTTTTGTGTCTCACATAAAGTGATTTTTTGTATATCAGAAAGATGCAAATACTTTAAATATTTTTTTTTACTTCATAATAAAATAACTTCAACATAAAATTACTTACCTTCTTTTTCTTTTGCAAAGAAATAGTCCAATTACAAGAGTAGTGATCAAAGTCACCAGTAGAACAAGAGGAACAATGATTGCTATGCTTCCTAAAACAGAAGGAAATATCATTGAATAATCATGGCTTCACAACTGTAAAACAGTTAAATTCATTAAAAGAGAATAATTTCCCACGCCAACAATGCAATTTCATGTGATGAGCTTCACTCATCAATTTGAGATTTTAATGCTGATCAATAAAAAACCCAAGTTCATTACAGTTAATAGTGTACACACAAGTACTTTTATAAACAAATCAGGAGTTTCCTCTTTTTGGATACCAATATAATTTGGATTAATTCCCTGCCCTCATTTGCAGCAACAGTCCATGAAAATCTGGAATTGCTGAACAATTTGGACTGGAGTGGCATGGCCAGGATCTTCAGCAGTTTAGGTCGTACAATTATTAATTTAAAATATCCAGTAGGCTTAGCTCTGGTTGAAGAATTAATTGGTATTTTAATTAGTATTAATATTATTTTTATTTGTGGGAAAATAAAAAGCAGCCAGCACTCTTCATTTCTAGATGGTTGGTGCATCCCTGCATTTTGCTGCATTTTACTGCATTGTACTCGAGAGCCAACAATTTTGTTATGTTGGTATAGGCAATCACAAAAACTACAATAATGCTTAATGCAGCAGAAAAACAGTGCACAGATCAGACAGCAATGTTAAAGGAGAGGAGGGAACAGGGAAGAACAAAATGGGCTTCACATTATTTTGGCAGATAATTTCACTGAAATGAGACTATCTGCAAAAATAAGGTCAGTAACTGTACCCTTATTTCTGAGCCTTGCTTTAAGTGTCTGCTCGTAAAGAAATACATGCAACAAATAATTTCATGTTATAAATACAGGACTTATAAAAGCTGCAATCCAGCATAAAGCCAGTGTGGAGAGGCATGTATTTTCTTTAATATCACAATCCTTAACTGGTGGAAAACAAAAATATTGCTGGTTGTTTCACTGACAACATTTATTGATTTATTAAAAAAATAAGCTGCTGGCAGTGTCTGCTCTGCATTAACCACAGTCTAAATAAAGAATTGAGAACTGCTTTGAATTCTGCCTGAAGGCTTTCTGCCTGAAAGCCAAGTCAGGTTGTCAGAGACACGAAATGAAGTACTGAATAAAAACTTGAAGCATCCTGAGTTCACTTCAGCTTATGAAGATTCTGCATGTAAAGGATATTACAGCAAGGCTCTTTTAAGAAAACATTTGCTAAATAACTGCCTTAAGTTCTATCTAGGTGCCAAAAAAAAAAGAAAAAAAAAATAGTTAATTTTGTCTTGGCATGTAAACATTTCAGAAAAAAAACCCTGAAAAGTTTCATCTAACCACTGAGCTGACCTGAATAGCAGGCAGCTCATTGTGCTGCTCCACTTGGGCTAAATGTGACCAGGGCAGGTACTGCAGGGCACCAGCAGCACACTCAGCACTCTGCAGGCAGCCTTGGCCACTTTCAGCTGCCAATACTGCAGCAATGCCATCCTTTTATGCTTTCAGAGGTGTTTAAAAACAATTCAGCAGCAGGAGCTATTCTTACTTTCGGGATGATGTTCACAGTAGGTAAAACTCAGCCCTCTGCAGATGGCCAATACAAAAGTTATGCACTACTTACAGCTCTATTTTTGATGCTTTCAGTAGGATTTAAATGGTCAGAGGTCTCCCACTAGCTCCCTGCACAGGGCTGATATGGCCAAATGCTGTCACTGGATATTCTTTTCTTTAAAAAAGCGTAGCTAGCCCTTGGAGCAGGGAGTGCAAGGCCTAAGAACTGCCTTGTGCAACACCAAATGGCAATCTAAAAGTTTAGAAATATTTACCTTTTTTTTTTTTAAGAAAAATATGCCAGTAATGAGCATTTTTCATGACATAAACTCACATTTTAAGATAGAACAAGGGTTATATTTTTAAAGTGAGCCAAATTTGCTAAGTGACAGCAGTGATAGGAGGTACTTACTGGTGCTGATGTTGTCAGACTTGCTGCTTTTGGGAGCTGGCCTCTCACACTGTGTGCCTGACCAGTTGGCTGAGCATCTGAAAGGATCCAATTACGGTGGGAAAATTAAAAAATGTCAGCTATTAACACAGCAGCCCATGAAAGAGACCGCCAGCATCTTCTCAAGAGCTACATGAACCACAGCAGTGCCTCTACAAAACCAACAAGAATCCTCATGGAAGGAGTCAGCAGGACCCTGCCACAGCACTGACAGCACTCGGAGTGGGGATTTAGTTTAAACCTACACCTTTGTGTGTTTGGTTCCTGTTATTATCACTGCAACCTCAATTCCAGAGTTCTTTTCTAACTTCTCAAATAATAAAACAAGGTTAATCAAAGGTATATTAGCATTTTAACTTCTGAAACCTTGAACTTTATAACCAGAGGTTTATTTGCAGAAGTATAGCCGCGTGTGTGTGTGTGTGTGTGTGTGTGTAAGCAGGCCTGAGAGTCAAAGAGTAAAGAGTTTTCCTAAAGGGACAGGAGCATCTCCTGGCCTCAGAAAGCCCTAAATACTATTTATATTCAGAATATGTGTTCCAGGAGCCAGGTGCCTGGATTATTCACAGCTATTCTACTCTAATTTCCTTGTGTGAATATCAGTATGCAAATAGTTCCTCAGCTGGGACTCAGAACACTCTCCATGCACACAAGGAAACACAAGGAGTCCATGGAAGCAGACTCAGCAAATCCATCAAAAACAGAAGCAAATACCTGAATGAAATTCAATTGCTTATTCAACCTGCTGTAAATATGATTAAGTTTACTACAGACCCTCAAAGTCTCCTTGTGGAAATGGCAGGAAGTAGTCACTTTTCATCTGTCTCTGTTGCATATTGTGCAATGAATCATGTTTTTTCTAAGTCTTTTTGAATTATTTATGAATTTCAACATCAGTTATCTTCAGGGAGGTGCAATAGAGCGTTACCCTCATACAGTTCCAAGAACTACTGCTATCTGATGCCTTCCTAAGGATTTCATAAATTGCAAAGTTTACAGCTGGTTATGCTTAACAACTGATGTTGCTCTATAATAAAAGAAGTTTTGGAAAGACACCAAATATTCTAGACAACAGCAATGCCATTCTCAGAGAGGAGCCCTGGGCAGCTGTGCTGGTGATGCTTTGGGCTCTCTTCTGTCTTTGCAGATCACTGCAGAAGACTGGCTCGTTTCTCTCCTTGCTCCTAAGCCTATTCCAGCACAACCTGACATTCAGATAAACCTCTTTACTAGGTTTCATATTAAGCTTGAACTTCTTTTGGAAAGTTAATTTAATTTTTGGTAGGATACACTATGAAATTGCTTAAGCTCTACAGAGGGTCTTTAGAAGCATTATTGATTTTTTAAAATATATTGATTATTATTGCTAGTTGATTCATATATTGTCACACACTAGCTAAATTGCATTATAATTTAGAAGTTCTTCATGTTCATTGAAATAAGTTTGCTTACTTAAATAAATATGGCAAATACACACTTAGGTTTCCTCACTGTAAAGAACCCCCAATTCCTAATTACACACATGTTTCACAATGATATATTTTATAACTGAACCTGCTTACCATCACTTCAGCACCCTGCAAGTCACAGGGAACACAACTTTAATCTTTCAAAAGATGCATCTGTTCCTTTTTCTTTCCAGATCTCTTTTTAGCAATTATGTAAGATAAAAATGCTTGCACTGACAGCTTACCTTACTAAGATACTGTTCAAGGAATTTGCTTTTTAAAAATATCAATTTTCGACATACAGCTGCTAAATAAGTGTCTCCATTCTTGTAGAGAAACACCATATATCTTTATACTCAGAATATTCTACTCAGCTGTTGGCACATGACAAACATGAAACAAAGTCTTTATATTTCTTCCTGATATTTTGCATCATTCCTG
>NW_005054298.1:3463489-3529602 GCF_000277835.1 Geospiza fortis | reverse complement strand
TTTAAAACTTGTGATGACAGGCAATTTGAATTTAATACTACACTAGTGAAGGGAAAAAATATTTTCGAGTTAGACATATCTAACTTTGCAACTCAATTCTTATATTAAATGTTTCAAATGCTTCCACTGTATATAAAATCATTATGATAAATCTGTCATAAAAAGAGTTTAGAGAACATAAGACAGTGAGACTAGCAAAAGGATCACCATGAAGCATTCAAGTACAAGCTCATGAGAAAATTGTATAATGTACAATTACATTCTTCAAAACCTTATAGCAGACATGATATCAAAACAGCCGGTGAAGAAAAAAATTCCTACAGCTAGATATGCAGTAAACAGAGGAAAAAATAAGGCAAACATATTAAAAGTTCTTTACCTATCTTGTCATTCTAATTGCAAAAAATCAGCAATATTGAAACACCTGAGGCATTTGATAGAAGTCTCATAAAAACATTGTTAGTTGCCACTATATTTTAATTTTTTTTCCAAATGCTTGCTTTCTCCAATGAACTTAAAAGAGACTGAAGCTGGAAGGATGGCAGTCATTTCCTTCTGCACTTTGAGGTGAAACGACTGCCCTTTGATGGTCCAGCAAGGAACTAGAGGCTTGTCTTGGGCAGACAAGAAGGAGGAGGAGAAAAAGGAATAAAGCCCAGGGGAAAGGGATGTTTTCTGCAAGGGAATTTCACAGAGAAAATCAGCCACGAGCAGGCACATGAATAATGATGGGGCTGGGACATGACAACTGTTCATGCAGGAACATGGGAAATGAGCAGATCTTCGCCAGTTTTAGTTGTCTGCAGAGAAAAATTGCTCTTAATAACAGCATTTTCTGATGTCAGGACATTTAAATTCAGACTGCTGAGTTCCTAGCATGGGAACTGACTCCTGGTTGAGTTGATGTGCAGTGGTTTGTCCTTTCCCAAACTCTTTGGTAGCAGGAGCTGTTCTGTGCCATTTTCAGGGGCTGTGTGGTCAGACAGGACATTTGCAGTACTGTCACAGACACATTTTCTGAAAAATCCTTTCCTTAGGAATTTTTCTCCTGAGAAGCTGAGAGGCCTCAGGAACAAAATGTAAACAATGGTTATCTGCTGCTGTGGAATGCAACAGGTGGATCTGTGATTGGTCTCATGTGGTTGTTTCTAATTAATGGCCAATCACAGCCCAGCTGGCTCGGACTCTCTGTCTGAGACAGAGCCTTTGTTATCATTCTTTCTTTTTCTATTCTTAGCTAGCCTTGAGATGAAATCCTTTCTTCTATTCTTTTAGTATAGTTTTAATATAATATATATCATAAAATAATAAATCAGCCTTCTGAAACATGGAGTCAGATCCTCGTCTCTTCCCTCATCCTCAGACCCCTGTGAACACCGTCACACAGTACGAGCAAACAAAAAGGCATTAACGAAGCAGAACCACATAAAGCCACTTTGTTTCATCAAAGATGTTCACATCATCACAAACTCAGGAGAAAGAACAGTGGAAATGCCTGATTTGAGTCACTCCCAGACAAATACAGATGGAAGCAGATGGGGAAGCTGACAGTGAGGGACAGGCTGGAGTCAGCTGAGTGGTGCAAGGTGCTGCAGAGAACATCTCAGGTGCAAATCTCCAGCTCCCAGCAGAACCAGAGAGAGATCAAAGAGCAGCAGTTCCACAGGGGATGGCCATATGAACACTGAGAGTGAATAAAAGTAAAAAATAAAGGTTGCACACGTTCTGCTGCCAAGGTCATTAATAAAACTGCTGCAGCTCTCTCTGCAACCATTTAGTTCCTCATTTATAAAGAGATGAGTGCTTGGGAAGTGCCTCTGAGGTACTGAATGCCTGTGACATGGGAATTATCTATTTTGAGGAAACAGCATTGCCAAGAGAGACGTTTTAAAAAACTTTCAACTGAGGTTATGAAGGTGTTGCACTTGGAGCAAGGAATGTTTAGACTGGAGATATTTACATTTCTGATCATGCTGTTATTACAGAATCCATTCATGACAGAAAATGGCTCTCTTGTCTATTTCTGTATAACCCTTACAGGTCAGTGTGAGCAAACTTTCTAGACTCTATTATTCATGTACTTGACCATTTGACTATGAAAGGACTGAGTAAATAGGAAAAAAATATAGTAAAAAAAGGGCTAATTTGGTGGCAGTGTGCAATTTTTTAAAAAGTTTGTTTCTCCTTTATTCTCCCTCTTTGTGCCACAGGCATTGTCATAAAAATATAATATAGAAGGCATAACATGCAGTTAAAAGTGCTTTTGTAGACAACTGTTTTCCAACTCAATATAGCAGTGCAGATCCAAAAATGACAACATTGAAAGATTAGTCTAGAGCTGTAAGAGATTCTGTGGAACAGTGCTTACAAAACAGAGGTGGAAGGGGAACTGAAAATGTTTCTTAGCTAAAAATGATATTTCTTCATTATACAAAGTAATTTTTTTAACTTTGCTTTTCCTTTTGGTCATTATATAGCAATATATACTAAAACATCCTAATGAAATTATCTAGCCTCATTATTTTAAGAATTAAAATTTCACTGGAACTTGTGTTATCATTAATATTAAAACTGTAAGACGAGAACATCTGGATTACAGATATTTACTATCTACATTAAATTGCATTGAAAGAGAGAAATCAAAATTCCCTTTTCCCCCAAAACTCTGTAGGATGCCAGAGGATGATAAAAGCCTTGCACTAAATCAAATAATTAAACTATTACTTATAATAAATTTAGGAATACTTCTGCAGATATGCATTGTTCATTCAGGGAGCTGATGTAATACAGTTAAATCCACTGATTAACTCTCTAAAGTAAAGCATTTTCATAACAAAGACCAAAAATCCCACCCCAGGACTGATCAACAATTGCACATTCTGCAGCTTCCCCTCTATTGTAGGGTTTCATTATTTTCAAGTAGTAACTTTTCCATGGTCATTCTATACATGAAAAAACCACATTTTAGTAGTTTTGTCTAATGAGCATCCCTCAACATCATAAAAGGAAAATAATGCAGAAGCTAGGGGATACAAAATTTATCTTTTAACTTTTTACCTGAAAATGAAACACAAATTACCTTGCAATCCAATACATTCAGAATAGGACAATTACATCATTCAAAAGCAGGCAAAAAAATAAAAACAATTCTTTTCAGGAACACCAAAAACCCCCTGAAATTGTCAAAATATATGTGGGAAAAAAAAAAGAAGTGACTTTAAAAATTAATTTTAATTTGGGCATGAGATTACTATGTACAAATGATTATTCACAGCTGCATGATGTTCATTGTAAGGAACAATTTCCATATGCAACTCAGCCTCACTCATCCCAAGGTAAGAAAAAGAAGCTGAGAGTCATTAACCACCATGCAATTAGCAACATGTGTACAGTACAGAAGATATACAAATACTAAAAATAATAACAGAAAATATATAAAAGCATGTCCAGGTGACTACTACTGTAATTACACTGAGCAAGAAAACAAAAGGAAAAGAGGTTGAAATGGTAAAACTAAAAAAAAAAAAAATATGAGAAAAGTCTGTGTAAGTAGGCAGATAAAAACCAAAGCATGTTTTTCCCAAGCAGTGATATACAGCACCAAATATTATACAAGTTTTATCTGAACAATTTTAAACTCATGGACAAAGGATATCTGCATTACAGCCTAGTTAGTAAATGCCCCATGAAAAAGATACATATTCCTCTTTTCCAAGATCTTAACATTTCCTCCTCTGACAACCACTCTTCAAACACCTGTTTTCATTTGGTTCTTGAACTACTACTAGTTTGTGGTACAAAGTGGATAAAAGATCTTTTATCATACAAAGGCATAACCTGCGGATTATATTCAGTTTTGAGATATTTATAACAAAGATATTTTTAGTTGAAAAAGAAAGCTCTCAAAGGACTGGCAGAATGCTGTGACATTCCTGTTGCAGTTGCAATTGGGGAGCTCATTAAATATACCCCAGGAAATCATATGGAAAGCATTTATTGCAGGATACTTGATAAAATTTGCTGGTATGTGCTGCCTCTCAGGGTTACCAGGGCTTTCTCTTGGTCAGGCTTTTCAATCCTGTGACTCTTCTACACCACAGAGGCTTTTTCTACTCAGCCTCCAGAAAATGCCAGTCAGGGACTGCAGGCTGTGGTTCCTTTCTTGTCCACAACTGGACCATGGATTAACTGTTTTTTGAGCAAAAGTTTGGTTTAGTGATGAATTTATTTATTATAAACCTGCGTGTAAATGTAGCACTTGCACAGCTGCATGTGCACTTAAATAAAAACTGTTCATATTGGAAAATTTTTCAACAGGAAAGGAATGCCAGGAGGAAGGCTCAGCATCACAGGAAGCACTTGAGCTGCAGGGGAGCTCCTCCATAAAGAGGAATGCACTCTTTAATTCCTGAATTCTGGGACCTAAACACACACACACATCTGCACAGGTGCTCCCCCCCACACTCTCCCCTCACACGGTGCCTCTCTCCAGCCTCCTGGGTATAAAGCTGGCAAGAACAACCTGGAAACACTGGACCAGGTTTCCTAGAGAAGCTGTGGCTGCCCCATCCCTGGAAATGTCCAGGCCAGGCTGGGTGGGGCTCTGAGCAGCTTGCTCCAGTGGAAGTGTCCCTGCCTGTGGCAGGGGGGCTGGAGCAAGATGAGCTTTAAGGTCCCTTCCAACCAAAAGCATCCTAGGATTCTGTAAGAACAGCCCTCCTGCTTGTTTCACTCCTGCAGGAACTGTTTTTCCTAATTTATCCATGTCTGCACTTCCAAGTTCAAACTTTGCAATCAGTTTTAAATAATTCCACAATTTGTTCTCTCCCCAGTTGTTCACAGTCCTTAACCTGTTACCTGACCAAAATTCTCCATTAAGAAATTAAGTTATTTATTCTTTCTCCACCCTTCACTTTTCCTCTGTTACCAAACTCAGGCTTTCTTCCAAGCTCCTGCATGGTCTGTGCCTTCTTATTAACTCTCCAGGGTGACTTATTCTTCACTACAGAGGAACTGATGTTTGCTCTAATGTTGAAATACAACACACACTTGAATCCCTCTGAACAGTTAGCACATCCAGCCACAGGCAAGTAATGCAATGCTGTACTTTGGCTTCTGATTTTTATATTTCTAGAATGCCTAGGGGAGTTGTGTAAGGGGGTTATGATTTGATCACATTTATTTTCAGATAATAATTATAGAACACATCCGTGTGCAGGTACAAATACCAATAGTAATACACAAAGAAAAAAAAAAAGGAGTTCTAGCAATATATAGCTATGATGAAGGTATAAAAGAAACAAAGCTGAGAGAGAGCAATATTCTGTGTTAAAGATTCTGTAATGAAAGTCCTGCCCATTTACCAACCAGACTCACTCTTGAGTACTTGGAAGTTTCAATTCTTTCCAGTTCTCTTCACTGGTATCATACAAGGTGTAATCTTTCTCTAAACCCTGCTTCTCTTGGAGGGATGAATATACAGGTGGGTAATTAGTGAGAAGGAAACAGAGACATAAATAAAGGTATTTATTTAAAGACAGACTGATAGAACAGATGGAATGAACAGTTTGTGAAATACAGAAAAAAAAAGCATTTCTTGATTATTTCCCATATGAATCTGATCTCCTGATCATTCTTTTTTTCAACTGATTTGTGAATTTACTGGGGCAATTCAGGCATATCTCACATGCCTCTCGTCTTATGCACATCACACACAGACCCACCCATTAGTGAGCAGTACTAAAGAGATCCTTGAAAATATAGCATGGGAATATTAAAATGGCAGTAACTATACAGAAAATTACACTACTTTAAGACACCCTAAGTGGAACATTTTTCAGAAAAGGCCATTACCCCAAATTTTAACATTCTGAAATTCTCTCACAACCTTTGTATCTGAGCAAGAACAATTATGTGGGGGAGAGGGGGAATAACAATCATCACATACCTAAAAATAATGTGAAGAATTAATAATCTAGATTGCATAGAAGTCCAAAGAGAAATCACAGCAGATTCTGTGTATTTGAAACCAGGACAGAGCTTTCACTGAAACTGGCAATAGCCTTCATAAAACCTCCTTTTGTTTGGTGGCTTATATGAAGGCACAGCAAGGCCTTAATTCATTCCTAAAATGGTGAGGTGAAAACCACAACTTCTCCTTCCAGACTGCAACTGATATTTAGGTCATTTAGTGCATTCACCACTAAAAAGACACCTTGAGACAGGAAGATAAAATAAAAATGTGTGCTAGCAGTGCAGGCTGCTGAAAGGAGAATCTGTTCTTACAGGCTTAGAGTTGCTCTATAATTATGGCTTTAGGATTGCCCTTTGGAACTGCTAAATCTTATTCTCTATTGTCTTTACTGAATGATAATAAGGGCATGATTATGTGTAAAGTTTGCATTCTCAACTGATGCTGACTGTGAGAGAGAGCAGAGCTCCTGTTGAATGACAATAAACCCAGGCATCTCCTATTTCTTCTAAAAATCACCCGCTCCCCAATTAGAGACTGCTTTAGAAAAACATTGACCTGTGGACAAGTGGGTCCTGGAGCATTTGAGAGAAAAAGCAGGAAAGGCACATCCAATATGTGACTTTATAGGCAGCAGCATGTTCTTAGGGCTGCATGATTCTGAAAACACAAGTATGATACATGGAGATACAAGAAGTTCCAAGCACCCTGTCCCACACTCTGCTGACCACTCCACACTCTTCCAACTGGCAGAAGTTGGTAGTTAGGACATTAATCTTGTTTCCAGTGGATTTATGGTACCTCAAGCCAGAGAGTATCATTACACGAGAACAAAAGCAACTGAGACCATGTTTAAAAAAAGAATTAGATTATTCACCCTAAGCAGTCACTGTCTTTGCTACCCACCAGACACCCACATCACTTTCTCACAGCACTCTGTGTTTCCATAGATCATTCACTGAGAGAAGTTTAAATCTGTGTGAATTTAGCACTTTCTCCCAAGCCTAGGTCTTTGGTTCATGATTTCACTACTGACTTTTGCATCACAACCACCAAGTGAAGCTTGTTCATCTGACAGGTGTTTTGTATCTCTCTGTACATCTGCCTTACAGGATTTTCAAAGAATAAAGTTGTTTCTTTTCCTGATGAAGATTAAAATTTTCTCTTTAAGAAAGAGACCTAAAATCCTCTAGAAAAATAGAGAATACAAAGGTAATTTTCTTTTTTAACCAGAGAAGTCGACATTATGATGTAGTTCATATACTTTTGTTTAACAGTTTCTATAAAATTTCTATAAAAATTAACATCAAGACTTATAAATACAAGCTTCATTCCTGAAGTAGCACCTAAACAGCTGTTCTGTTCCTTTCCCTGTTTAGATAAGAAATAGGAAGTCACACTACAGAACATGTGCAATATCACTGCTCACTAAACTTTATGCTATGTAGGATTAACTTGGTAAAATATCTCAAAACATGAGCAATAGAAGCCATGTGGCATTTTCAGGTTTTTTTCCCAATTTATTTAGTAAAATAAAGCCTTTTATTTCTTCCTCTGATGATACACACACTCCAAATGTATTTTTAAATATACTCATCAGTGCAACTCTCAAAGGGTAAGTGTGTATTATAGAAATGGTCCCCCAGATTAAGTATATATTGTGAAATGTATGTGAATGTGCATGACTTGAACCAATGAACCGTGGCCTGGAATGATGTCACAGAATGTGCAGCATTAAGTGGAAGGTTAAACCTACTTGCATCTCGGTTCATTAAACGCGGTTAAAGTGCAAATTCCCTCATTCTGACAGTAGTAATCACAAGGGTTCACTTTCTGGTCACAGCGCTGACTTTTAAACCCCACAGAGCATCTGCAGAATTTCAGTAAAATAGACCTACATAAATATTCTGCCTTGTGCTGGACAGATTTCAAACGCGTTACACACAACGACGGCAAGACACGCACACATACACGGGCACACACCCACAGAAGACAAAACCAATATTTTCTTCTCATGGAAGGCCCATCTGACAACACTGAAAAGTTTGCTCATGACTGATGATCAAGCAGTTTCTAAAACAATGGGCCTATGCTGCCTGAAGGGATCTCAGAGTGTTGTTGTCAGATGTACATTTCTATCGACTGATCCAGATTGCAATGGCCTTAAAATGGTCATTACCACTTTCTTGGCATTGTTAGGGGTGTTGGTGTATGCTGCAGCATTTATGTATTGTAAATCCACACACAAATTAAAACACAAAACCTTTTGGTTTTTTTGTTGTTTTTTTTTCCTTGAGATGCTATGGTGTTCCATGTGAATTGAGAAAAAACATGAGAGTTTTATAAGAAAAAAAAATAATGAAAAGTCACAAGCTTCCAAAATAGCATTCTAGGTGTTTAAACAAATGAATCACCAGGCTTAATCAGCATATTTGGGCCTTACATATCACAGCTATGACACTCTCCTTTTGTCAGGATATATCAGTCTCTGGTCCTCAACTAAAGACATTTAAGGAGGCACAAATAACAGGCAAAATGGTAAAAACAGGAAAAAATAATAATAAAGGAGAAAAATAAGCACCAAAATACTTCCAAATGAATAAGGGCTACCATGCAAAACTAAATTACATTATCTTCAGCCCTGAACCTGCAAACATTGAAAAATTTTCAGTGGTAGTGCCACTACAATTGTGTGTCCTTTTTCTCAAGCAGAAGGGCTTCAGCTCTCACAGGGAGGAACCCTTGGCACTTCTCTTCCACTGGTCAGACTAACAAAATCTTGGCATTTATGAAACTCCTTTGAGAGTCTGAATAAAACTCTCTTTCAAGATCACCTGCATCAAAACAAAATGAAGGAATGGCTGTATCTTTATTCACAAAGTTGTGGTGCCAGATCCCTTTGGGCAACAATTTGCTCATGTCACCCAGGGAATGAGACACTCATGTCCAATTCTGTCTTCCAACACCTCTCTCTCCCAGCCTGGAGGATGCTCTGAGCTCCAGGTTGTTTGGAGAAGTGGAAGACCATTGTGAAATGAATATTTTAAGGAAAAAAAAAAAAGAATTTGACTAGGTAGCTCAGAGTAACTGAGAGCTGGAAAGAAATTAATTTCTTGCTACAGTGACTACTTCAGTATTTTATATTGAGCAGCTGAAAAAGAAGATACACCATAGCTCTCAAGAAAGGAGTAGAATGTAAGCTTTTCTGCTTGCAACAGTATTTCACTTCTAAGCTATAAAATACCAATTTCTTTTGCATTTTATGTCTGAGTTTAAGAAAAGCACCCTGAATTACTCTCTTGACCATGACACAGGAGGAAGAGCACAGTCTCACCCCAGAACAGCTGCAATACTCTGGGTAGTGGGAAGGTGAGGGCAGAAATATGAAATACATGAGCATATCTCCATAAGGGAAATAACACTGACATGATTTTTCCTATTCTCCAGCTATAAGGTGAAGGGTTTTGCCTCAAGTATGAGGTCACAAAAAAAAGACTTAATCCACCTCTGAGAAGCAGGACAGGCAATCTCGACTTTCCATTCCAGAAAAAAATGCCTGAACAGACCTAAAATTACTATAAGTCTCCAAAGATATATCTTTGTATCTATATGCATTCACAATAGAGCCCTTACTTCTAAATTTCAACGCACATTTTGCAACAAGGTATGCAAAGTATGAGGTCACATAAACAGCTAGAAAACAAACAGTGTAAGTTGAAACTGCAACCAGCACATTATTCATCCTGGAGAGACCAAAAATGCAGACACATGCACAATCATTTTATTATTGGTAGTCACACAGGCATTATAATGATCTGCAGGAGGCAGGATACTCACAGACAGACAGGTATATTTGTCTCTGGGTCCAGCTGACAGGTGCCACCATTGTAGCAGTAGCCATCACACAGCTGACAGGTGGAGGCAATCTTTCCATTAGTGCAACTGCCATGGTCAAAAAATAGAAAAAAAGAATAAAAAGCAAAGTGTAATCAGTATTTCTGTAAATCTGAGCATTTCATTGTAAAATCAGTATTTTAATATACTATTATAAGATCTACTGATTGAAACAATTCTGGGTTTCTCGTTTGAAAAGTTAGCACGGGCAGTGAGATTATTGCGCAATATATAAATAATCTTTCTTTTAATGAAAATTAACTATTAGAATACAAAGCAATCACTCAGCAATAGAGCAGCACGTTACCTATGTCTCCACCAGTATTTAGTATGTCTCTATCACTGTCACAGATAATGCAGAATTTCCAACAGTGAAGAACAATGAAGAAATTTCAACGCTATAGAAGAACGCCATTGCTAACTTGATTAATTTCAGTGTTTCCAAGTGAAAAGCCATTCAGTTTCCTGTTATATTGTGCTTCCTCCAGCGAGGAGTGCTCCATGAGCTGGTTTTGAAAGCCAGGAGCCAGCTGGTTTGGTACGGGCAGGAGCCACACAGAGGAACTGATGTGACGTGACTGCTCCAGGGACAAACTACGGCGCCGGACACGTAAAGGACAACGCAGTAGAACTGCTGTTAAATGTGGGATTTGGAACAAAACCTCTTTCCCCCGCACACACTCACTTGCACACTACGTCACTGCTGTCCTTGTTTGTGATGCAGTGTCCCCCGTGGCAGCGGGTGCACTTGTCCACCTCGCACTTGGGGCCCTCGAAGCGCGTGGGGCAGACGCATTCCACGCGGCCGTCGGCGGAAATTGTGCACGATTCGGAGTTCACGCAGTAGTGGTGGCAGACATCTGAAACAGCACCAGGCCTAATTACTAAAAGACATTAAGGAGCATTATAGAAATAAATAATACATTGCTTTCATGTTTTGAAAG
This sequence comes from Geospiza fortis, assembly GCF_000277835.1. NCBI lineage: Eukaryota > Metazoa > Chordata > Aves > Passeriformes > Thraupidae > Geospiza > Geospiza fortis. The sequence continues at coordinate 3,518,793 of NW_005054298.1, read as the reverse complement.
GTACTGTAATAAAAACAAAATGGAAGCTGAAGACGGTGACTCACTGGCAACCACAGGAATAGAGAATACCCCATAAACAGATATATAATATATTAACAATGTAATCTTGGGAAGTGAAATGGAAGTATAAACTCATAAGAGGGTTTTTTTTTCCTTTCTAGTTGTCTAACCATTTATGGCATCATTCCACATAATATAAAGACTCCTGATGAGAAAAGCAGAGCAATGTTAATGTATTTAATGGGACGTTGGCTGAATAAAAATCTTCTGATACATTCACATTACCATTAACAGCATTATGCTAAACTGAAATTGAAACGATATTTTGAAATAATTAAGTTTTATTTTCATTTACCCACATATTAAAATTTCATGAAGTTCTAATAATAATATATAAAGACATAATCCATAAGTTCTACAAAGTACTACAAACAGCCATAAGCTTTACAGACTGTGCAAGACCCCATTATGGTGTTTAACTGTTTAAACACCACTAAGACTGAGATTTCAAGTAGTGAATTCTTTGACTCTTCAGAACCACCAGTAACTGCCTCAGTTTTCATCCCTCTTAAAAAATCAAATTGCCTAACTGAAGACGCTTCCAAGGGCTACAAAATACTGGCATCCTAACATTGTGGTTAATTTTTGTTTATGTGGTAGTGACAACTTTATTTCGTGGTTTGTTTTTTTTCTTTAAAGTCATCATTTAAGCTCCTTAATGGGCAGGGATACCTTCCACTATCCCAGGCTGATCCAAGCCTCATCCAACCTGGCCCTGAACACTTCCAGGGATGGGGCAGCCACAGTTTCTCTGGGAATCACTTGTGAGGATATCTCAAAGTCAGAAACACATTTTGCCAATGTTACTCTGAGCTGCTTTTCCTCCTCTCCAAGGAGAGAGTACTGCTGGAAGAGTTTTGCTGAGGGACAGAGCATGGCTGTTGGAGGAGTTATTTCTGCTTGAATATTCATTTTATGTCTCCACTGTCTGTGCAGGTTGTAGGCTCAGCTGCTCAAGGAATTAGCAACAAGAGCAGCTTAAAAAATGCTAAATGAAGTTGTTCATTGTTTCTTGTTCCCCAGTTCCAGGTATGGAATGGCAATTTGCAGCAGGGGGCCTGTTTTTGGAACAAAAACTACTGCAGTTTCAAAGCTAACACTGAGAGTGATTTTATGTGTAAGTGCAGTGCAATGGGCATATGTTTGCATGCACATTACGATTAAAAAAAAATCCAAAACCAAAAAACACAAATATGTAGGAGTAGGAAGATCATATGTCAAAACAATTATTAGTTTTTAGGATTGATCGCAGCCACAAACACCTGTAGTCATCTGCAGTATCTAAAATGTTTATGTAACATTTGGGTTGAAATGACAAAAAATTACTTCTTTTTTCTCCTAAAAAAAGGGATTTCAGTTTCAGAGAAAGTCACAGCTTGTGGGATCACCATATCCACTTTGAATGATTGTAACTGCATGAAAATGTTTCCTATTTTTAAGGTAGTTTGGGCCTTAAATGATACAAGAAATGAACTTTAGCTACTCTGTGTGTCTTTTTTCTGGAATTTAAAACAGGGAGCTACATTCAAATACATCAGATTTATGTGTATTTAATAACATGCACAGTGTTAGTAGAATTCTATGTAAATTCAGTCACTTAAATTTATTTCAGCCGTGCCAGTGCCTTGACACGAAGCTCTCATTTAGGTTATTATCCCTTATGTGAACTAATCACAGGAGAAACTCTGCATTGGGTAATTGGAGACGATAAGTGTGGGGAAAATGAGGTCTTTGCAAGCTGGTAATACTGCAAGCAAATGTCTTCTCCCTGCCATAAAACCCTACTAATAATATTTTAAGCTTGGGAGCAGGAGTAAAATACCTACACACATTCATGTGCCATCCTTTGCATATGAACTACCTTCAATCACAGCAAAGACAGACTGAAAAAGATGTCTGGGAGGCAACCAATCTTTGCAATAATGCCATATTAATGTATTCCACCTGGCATACAAAGTGAAGGTAATTAATAAAGCAAAACATGTGTGAATAAAGCAAAAAAAACCCAGATACAGCTTTATATACACATTATTAACTGTAGACTGGTATAATAGCACAAAACTTACACTAAAAGATTCTAAGACTTTCTTTTTCCCCCAAAAGACTTAAGGTTTAAATCAGCAAAAGCTTAATTTTATTTTGTATTTTATAATGTTTTCAAGCCTCTGTATTGTGGCAGTTTCCCAGACAATCCAAATCTGATAATAAGCACTGTTTAAAAAGTACCCCTAAATTCCTCAATTTACATTTAAATTAATTCTCTTAAAAAAAAAGGATGTTTGCAGAAGCATTCAACTAGAAACAATTTGTTTGGTTTTGGGTAAGCCTCAAGTAAATATTTTTCCTTAATCTGTGTGTCTGTCTGTGCATGATTTATGTGCTATACTATTTTCAAATACCCAATTGTGTTTGCAGATACTTATTTGTGGATTCATGCAGTTTGTTTAATACCAAGGGGGAGAGAATCACAATTACTGCTGGTTTTCCATTCAAAGGTTTCAATTTATTTCATAGTCTCCCAACTGGAAATATCTTCAGTTTACTTCAGTACAAATCCTATTTAAGATACACACTATCCCTTTCCTTGTCTGACAGACCTTTCTCTAAAACTAAATGCTTGTTTATATTGTAGATAATTCTAAACCAGTGCTTTAGAACAGCTAATTTCCCATCCATTTTTTTCTTAAATCAAGCCTTCTTCAGGAAATTCACTGAAGGTATATAAGAGATGATGGCTTTCACATTTAATGTTCTCTGACAAGCACTGTGACAGTCTAACAAGGCTATGACAGTCCTTGCCTTTAGAAAGTTACACTCAAAGAAAAGCAGGAGCAGAAAAAAGGAGATGATTAAAAAACATTATCCAAATCTCAGTAAAATAATTTGTTCTAACCTAAGGAGGTTGCTTGTGAATCATAATTTTTGAAAAGACATGGGGAAGACAAACTTGTTTTTAAATGAGTGACCAAATGAAGAAATTTAAGATTACGCTAAAATGTCTTGAGTTACTGAAAAGAGATAATAAAAGAAAACAAAAGCATGGCAAGGAAATAAATATAAATGAAGTGAGAGCAAAATGCTTACTAGTTGATAATCTACTTTTCTTGCTCCGCTGTTAAAGAAGTGAAAAATTAGAGGACATTGTAGAGAGTGAGTAGAGCCTTTCTAAGGGCAAGGAAACCTTCAGGAAACTATCTCAATGAGAAGAGACTGATGGGTCAGTGGAATGAAAAAACAGGGAGAAAATCAGATACAAAAGACAGAACTTAAGTCCTGAGAACTAAACAAGAGTAACATTCAGAAATCCTTTACAGTTCCAACACCAGGGTGGGGCAGAAACCATACTCAGGGTAATCTCTGAGCAAGCTGAAGGAAATACAGCATTGTGAAACTCAAAGCTATCCTCAAAGTGCTGCTTGCTGGGGTTAGAAATTGAAAACAAAGGAGCAGTTTAAAACATTTTTTTGTCTGCAAAGATTAGGGGCACCAGAAGGTTCTTTAACCAACTGTGTCAATTCATTACCAGCATAACAAAACACATGACAAGTTGTAGTAGAAGATTTTAACACAATTATCTCATGGCTACTGACAAAGTCATCTGTCTTGTACCGCTCCACTCTATGGCTTATTCACAAAAAACAACAATAAATCATTCCTAAAAAAGCTCTTTCTTCAGCCGTGTAGAAAGGCAGAAATCTGCTCAAAGATCACCTGAATACAGCAGATGACATTGCCTCAGCAGCACGAATAATCTGGGGCTAAATTTAACGCCGTAAAAAAAAACCACCCACGCGGGGTTTAAACTTCCACCGCGTGGAGCTTTTCCTGCAAACCCAGATGGAATAATTTGTGGGGATTACTTACAGTACTGGCACCTGTCTCCTGTGTACTCGGGCAGGCAGGCACAGAAGGGCTGGTTGCCAGCAGTGACACTGCAGGTGCCCCCGTTCTGGCAGAAGCGCTCGCACACGCTCTGGTTGCAGCGCGGCCCCGTAAAACCCAGAGCGCAGCTGCACGTCGGCCGGCCTGTCCAGAACAGAGAAAGCTGTTTTATGATAAAAATAAATACAAATTGAAACGACAATCAGCACTTTCTCAACACAGGTTTATGGTAAGAGTAGGAGGTTTCAATGTTCCAGCCCAACTGTGTTTCTCTGGACGCTGAGAAAATGTGCCTTTGCAAATATTGATTGAATGCAGAACTTTTGAAAAACTAAATAATGTCTGGGAGTTATGGGCACTCAAAAACTGAATCTGTGCATTTTCACGCTTGTGCATGCGCAGTCATTGACTCTTTTATGAAACAAAGTCATTATTTAAAATATACAATTGTCACCATGATATTTTCTGAAAAATCCCTTCACTGGGATTTTTCTCCTGAGAAGATGAGAAGCCCCAGAAAAGAAATGTAAACAATAATTATCTGATTGCTTGGAATGTGGTTTGGAGGTTGCTTACCAACAGGTGCATCTTTGATTGGTTTCATGTGAATTGTTTTTAATTAATGGCCAAGCCCAGTCCAGCTGTGTCAGGACTCTGGTTAGTCAGGGGTTTTTATTATTCATTCTTGTCTAGCCTTCTGATGTATCGTTTCTCTTTCTTTAGTATAGTTTTAGTATACAATTTCTTTTAATATAATACAATATCATAAAATAAAAAATCAGCCTTCTGAGAACTTGGAGTCAGATTCTCATCTCTCACCTCATCCTGGGGACACTCATAACACCACAACATACAATCATTTCAAAGGTAGTCCTAAGCAGGAATTTAAGATATGACTGAAATCTTCACGTCATCCTGCCATGCTGGGTTCCTCCAGTTGCAGAGGATAACTGTGTGATCACAATTGGTGTCTCTTCAGAGTACACTACATTATTCTTAAATCTACAAACCTTAAGATATAATCACATGAAAAACAAATATTTACTAATGCACTCATAGCTACACTTTACAGAACGATTTTTAATAAACCACAAGTATCTGTGCCTGCTTTGTGTTGTTAGTCTCCAGATAATGGAGACTGTTACATAAAAATTGCTGTCTGGCATCAGACCAAAGATGCCTGTAACATCAATATTCAATGTCTGAAAAGCAGTTAACACTTGGGGATGAACATTTGCACACAATGAACTCCTAGTCTACAGCTTCTTTTCACAGGATTTTAAAATAGTCTTTAAAACCCAATGCATTTTCCTCCTATGATTCTTCTCTATGGTAGTTTTCCCATTTTTTTTTCCTTATCTAAATCTCATGTCTAAAGGATTTATAGCTTTGTTACAATTCCACTGTTTTATTAAACCCTTCCACTTTCCTGTCTTATTTTCTTAAGGCTTATCTTCTTTAAAATAAACTTCTAGATCCCATTAATGCTTTTCCATGTCCTGACTTTGCTTTTTTATCTCATTTATAATCTCCAGGTAAATGACTTAATGTGTCCAACCAGCCATCTCCCTTCTCACTCCCTAATAAACTGTTCTCATTCTTGATTACCTCTTTCAAGACATTGTTTTTCTCCCACCCTCCTCTTTGCTTTCATTCAGCTTTAAGGATTTTCCTAAATTTATGGAGAACAAAGTTTAACACTTTTATTTTTCCTGGATTCCCAGGAAGGAAAGAGGTGAAGATTAAGCAGGACCTGAGGACCCTTCTGAAATAAAAGGGCAGACAGGACGGGTTGGAATAAGATGAGCATTAAGGTTCCTTCCAATCCCAAACATTTCATGATTTGGTGTTTATTAAGTTAACTATATAAGGTACTGCATGTGTGATACAGAATCACTGGACTGGAATTACAGGCATAAACAGGAAAAATAACCTCTCAGATTTTACCATTGACAACCCAGTGCATTCACTTTCCCACTTGCCTCCTGATGCTCACCACAGCTGCATCTGAAACTCTGAGATGTGAAACCCTCCTCACCTTGCTCATCTTTCTTCTACACTTAGGTTGCTGTGTTATTGAGTAATTAAGATTAAACTGAGTATTCCACAAACCCCACAATTTGATTTTTCTTCTGGTCTGCCTTTCTTTTAATCCTGTGCAATCATTTAATATCAAATTCTTTGGAGAATTTTTCAATGCAAGTGAAGCACCCAAATACTGTCTCCTCTCTCTGACTCGTGCAGAATGATTTATTCAATCTTTTTCCTTCACTTCTTGCCCTTCTAACACGACACACTTCATGTAATTCTTTTCTGCATTTTCTATTTTAAGCTATGCTAATTTAAAGTGTTTTGCAAATCATCCTAAGGGCCATGAGATCAGTTAGTCTCTTTCTCTAATGAGTACAGCAGGAACAAAACCATTGACCTAAAAATAGCTCCAACTCCTTTAATATGCATCAGCCTGGTTATTCATATCTGTCCCCTGTGATCTAAACATTAAATCAAAGATGTTGAACTCAGATGTTAGCACACATTCCACTTGTTTTTCCCCATGTATACAGATGTATTTAAACTTCTGCCCCCAAGACAGGGGGTTTCACATCATCCTTCATCTGAAGCAGTGTTTCAGTAAAAAAAAAAAAGATAAAATAGTGGTAGAACATTAGAACATAGATCTGGAGGTCTGAAATCAGTTTTCATTATAAATACTCCTCTATCTATTAAAAGGATGAGACAATGATATTTTTCTAGTTTATAGAAAAGATTATTCTGTTCTTTACTAAAGTAGACTTATAAATATGCCAAACTGCTGACAGCTAAATGAAAATTTAATACAGTATAGCCTAAACCCCATTTTTGTCACTCAATTTAACATGACTTTCAGTAATGTTAACAGTCTATTGCCTATTTATACACAGACTGTTGACACCAGACATAATACTAATAATGACATTTTCATTTGCCTTATTCTCATAAATTATTTCTGATACAAAAAAAAAAATTGGTTCCAAGAACAGTTTAACAAAACTGCAGCATTAAACAAGGCCAAACAATGCCACAAGGTTTTGTATTATGGAAGAAGAACATAGATTTATGTTTGCAAAGGAAACAGTCATGTAACCATAACCAAATATTCATATTGAAAGGGGTTTATAGAATCTTAAACTGCATCAAATACAGAACAGAATTTAGTAGAATAAAGGAAAATATATTCTGGTGACTCTTAAGAGATAAGTTAATTTCAGCAGTAGGATATGAAAAAATAGATGAAATTTTTGACATAGAAATGAAGCGTAGTTTCGCCCCTTCTTAAAAAAATAAATCATTCAAAAAGAAAAAAAAAATTAACCAGGGATTTAAAATTTTCAGTGTTCTGTTAGGTTTGGATAGAGAGGCTAGAGTTACTCCTGGTTTGTCAATTTAATTTGCTCCATAATAACTATAATATATAATAACTTTATAATAACTATATATAATAGTTAATAACTTTTTAGTTCTTAAATAGTTTAATAACTTTTTTCTATATAATAACTTTCCAAATAAACTTCAAAAATTGCTCAGAAATATCTTGGTTAAGATACTTTCTCTGTAATATGTGGGTGACTTGGGAATTCATTCATATATCTTATGCTTATATTTATATATATTTTCCAAGGATTAGAATTCTAAGGAGATCAATTTTCATTCAAGATATTGCCTAAGCAACAGAGAAATACTCTGCATTTTCAATAACCATATAAAGTTTGAAAAAATTTAAAAAATAATTAAAACCTAGGTCAGTATCATACTTTTGGAAGCTTTCTGCAAGTTTTGAAAACTGAGACCATCCAGATAAATGTCTTCACCAAAACCTACATTATTTATTTCTTCCAGTCACTGGTACATTCACTACCAGAAATGTGTGTTTTGAAGTCCCTATGTGTGAATATGCACAATTAATTTCAATATTTAACTTGCTGTCACTAGTTAAGAAAAGGAGGTGGCTCTACATGAGCTTTCTGCAAGCAGTATCTTGTCCTTTGGAGTTGTTATCAGCAGTCTGTGGGAACCACAATAATTCATTTCTGTGTGGCTGATGAACCATAATTAGCTCTACTGAAACAATCGGAGTGGAGAGAAGCTGCATCATTGAAGATAATTAGTAGGTGAGCTGATTGGGATCTATCCCAACAGCTACAGAGTCTCTCTGTGTTATTGGAAAGGAGAAAATAACAATTTCTAACTATCTCTGAGGAGTCTCAGGGACTGCTCTTTCCAGTGCTGGTGCTGGTGCTGGTGCTGGTGCTGGTGCTGGTGCTGGTGGTTCTGCTGGGATCAGCTCCAGGGAAACACCACCCTCACACTGCCCACGGTCCCTGTCCTGCTGGCAGCACCATGGGAAACTCCCGGGACTGATGTGGCATCAGCAAAACAGTTTCTTCACTGGCAGTGTTTCCAGGAGGCACCAAATCACCTTGTTTTGCTCATAAAATAGAGTACAGAATAATACCTGCTTCATACACAGTGATTCTTTCAGACTATTTAATGCATTTTCATTTAAAGGAAAAGCTTTTTTTTTTCACTTGTTTTGATACAAACATCACAATTTTGTATGATTAGACATACCTTAGACAATCAGCAAACAATTCCTGCAATATTTTTACTTTAAACTACATGGAGAAACACAGTGTGCTTTTATGGCAACAGTGACTTTTTTTTGCCCAAATTCCCATTAATTTGGCTTACTGGAAAGTGTTCATTATTACACCTAAACTTTTAATTACATGTCTCAGATGTGTACTTTTAATTAACTGATGACATTTTCTTTGTTCAATTATTGTAGTTCAATACAACTGTCGTAAACTTATAAATTTTAATTAAAGCTGCTCCAATCTCTGGCTATATAACATTCACATAGGAATTTGCCAAAAGGCTTAGCAGTAAGTAAGCCAACAGTGAATAATCCCTGAATTGCCAGTGGGATTTGTTTAACAAATTAACATTTGTGGGCAGATAATGAGGTTCTACAACTTAACACATCCAGCAAAGATTTAGCACAATCATGTTTTAAAAAAATTAGTAATACTCTGCAATTTACTTAATTAGTTATCACATTACTATTCTATATTAGTTGGGGGAAGAGAAGAGGATGTACACATTCACTAGAACACACACATTCACCAGAAGAGTATTTTGTGTGCTGCACCATCTTATTTGGATCAGAATATGAAGCAAGGTTCATTCCCAGGAAATCTCCTCATTTTTTGAGCCAGAAATGATCAGTAAGGAAATTCCCTGACTCCTGGCGAAGCTTCCAGCTGTGGGGACCCTTTGGAAGCATCATCTCACGAGGCTAAAATTGCTGGCAGCCCCTAAGCTCTCCAGAGGCCATGTGTACAAAATGACACTTGTGAGATTGACTGCACCAAAGCTGTTAGAATGACGTGTCAGAACTGACAAGGGCAATTCAAGCCTCCAAGAAAGAGAGGGTCAAGCAAGCTGAAATGATCACAGGTCATTTGTACTTTGAAATGATCACAGGTTATTTGTATTTTGCAGATGGGTTTAGATTGGCACTGGTACACATATGGCTCCTGCAACTTCCAGAGGAAAAATTGTCATCATTTTGAACAAAAATACACTTTAAGAAAAGGCAAGGTTGGGAAAACATGCAGAACTTGATTGCATGAGTTTAGCAGGTCAGTTTGATGAGTCAGATGTATAATGGATCAGAAGGATGACTGCTGCTTGTTGAGGAGGTGTTTGTGAGCACAGACAGCAACAGCACAGCAGATCAAAGTCAAGTGATACTGAGCTGACTTAATTTCAAAATAGTAATCTCATACTTCACAGAGATTGAAGGAGTTTACAAAAATCAGTTTGCAATATACCTATTGGAACACAGGGATTTAAAGGCTGTGTCACCTGGTTTAACGGGGGACCTGGCAGAGCTGGGTTAAGGGCTGGGCTCAACCTCAGAGGTCTTTTCCAGTCTTAAAGATGCTGTGATTCTATTGCTGTCAGACAGACCAACCTGGTAGGACAAACTACAAATCTAGACAAAATATAATGCTGAAGTTCTAAAACCATTAATGAGAAACAGCAATTCCTGGTAATAAAGGAAGTTTTCATTTCTATGTGTAGAAAAGCGCAAGACTAAAGTAACGACAGACTAACAACTCTCACTTGAGCTTGGCTCAGCAGCTCAGCTCTGCCTGGAGGGCTGAGACAAGGAGAAGGCTGGTCTGGATTTCACACCCTCAATCCCACTGCAGAGGGCTTGTCCATGCTCTGGGGCTAAAAGTGCCCTGCCCAGTTCAAGGGCTGTGTATCCAACTGGAAGGACTAAATGGTTGCTGCAAAAACACTTGAGGAATTAAGCTTTCTTGGTTTAATTACATTTTTCAATGCTCTGGGCGGGGGGGGCCAGTGTAACTTCTCTCTGTAAAACATGTAGCAGCCTTAGTACATCATGGGCTAGATTAAACTGTGATAAGGGGCATCTCACTGGCATGCTAGTTTGTTTCAGTACCACACGATTTATGGACTGATAGAGATAAGAAATACAGCCTGATAAGAAATAGAGATTTCCTCCTAATAGAATATTTACCAGGTCCAGGGGCTATGCATGCAAGGAAGATGAGATGCACATCAACCTGAACATTTTATCTGGAATATTGGATGGAGTCACTGTGATTTAGAAAGATACAAGGTCTTTTTTCCACACTTCCAGCACATGAAAGTTATGGTGTGGGCTCCAAGGCACAGCCACCCTCATGAATTGGAAATGGCAGATAGGACATCTGGTTAACTTGAAATATGGCTGTTAAAAATTTGATGAAACTAGAGGGAGCCAGCACAGCAGAAGAATACTCCTATCAGTGGGTGTGCACAGGTACAGCCATCAGAACCAGCTCTGTGCTGGGCTCAGCTCTTAAAGGCACACTTTGGTCATGTGTGCTGCAATAAACTTCAGCTGCTGTTAAAGGTTCAGATCCCCCCAAATCAGGCAGCTGAACAATGAAATGTGGATGGTGGTGATACCCACGCTGGCTCTCCTGATGCACTTTAGTGCAGACACATCATTCCATTTGGGACCAAGCATCAGGCTGATTCCTGATGATCAGCCTGATTCCTGCCCTCCCCAGGCTGATTTCTGCCCTGCCCAGGCTGATTCCCTCATCTCCAGGCCCATGTTAAGAATTCAACAAAGTGTATTGTAGACCCTGCTCATATCTTGCCTCAACCCACTGGCGGCAAAACCTACTGCACTAATTGTTTTAGCAAGGCTGAGAGACTTCAGAGGCTGGATTTAGCAAATGAAAATTAAAAATATCCATGCAATAGCATAGCTGTGTGAGCACAGCAAGTGTGAGCTGCCTGGGAGAGGGAAAACAAACTGCTGGAGGTGAGTGAGCCCTGTGGCTACTGCCAAAAAAAAAGGATTAAATAAAACCCTGGGGTCTCTGCAGGACTCACAACAGAGCTGAGTTCCAGGAGCCAAGTTATTAATTTTATTAAGCCTTTTAACCCCACAAAAGAATCAATTAGATGCCAGACATGTAAAAATGTGGGAATAAACATCCTCTCTTCAGATGATGAGGAAGCTCTGCACACCATTTGAACCATCACTTCCACTCACTTGCACGTCCTCACTTAGCATTTATTGATCCCACCACATTGATAAAAATCGCTGCTTATCACTTGTGCCAGTAGTTCCATCAGCTGTTAGGAGCAGTTTAAAGTCCAATTCATCAACTTCCAGTACAAGTAGTTCTCATTTTCTGATATTTAGTCATTATTATGAACAACATTATTAACCCTCAACGAGTCAGAACTGAAAGAATAAATGACTAGACTTGCATTCACTTGGAATTTTGCTACCACGCCTCAGTCAATGGGAGGAGGCTCCAGAGAAGCCAGCAAGTGGGGCTCAATTAGCAAATTACATAGGCTTACATAGGTTAATTAGTAAGGAATGCAATGGAAATCTTTACAATCTAAGCCCTCTCTGCCACAGAGACTCAGATACAGAATTCTGCATTACAGGGAGGAATCTCTGATGAGCAGTCACAAACTTCTCCAGGTCAGGTGCCTGGGCTTTTGTTCAGAGGGTGGTGGCCACTTCATCACACAGGAAAAAATGGTTCACAGCATCTTAAGCAGATGAAAGCTTCTGAGAAGGAGGCAGCAAACTCTTCTCCAGCTCTTGTATTTTGAATCAAATATTTAAATATTCCCTGAAGCAGAAAATAGAGTTCTACTTCTCCTTTCTCACAGAATTGCTACATTTTAGAGGACTTATTTTGACACTTTTCCTCTGTAGCCCAAACACTATAAAAAATACAAAAGCCTATGTGTTAGGGACAAAGACCAATTATCAAATTCCTGCTTTTTAACAGGATAAACCCCCTGAACTCAGAAGATGTAATTTCAAATTCCTTCAGGAAAAATGAAGGATCTGAGTTTTCATCAAAAAAGTCTTCCTGAGAAAGGTGAGTAAAATTCCTATTTAGTGAACCCAGTAAGACAAAGGTAAAACACTGAGGTCAGGTATTTAAGCAAATATGTTTGTGTATGTACATATAAATTTAGGGGGTGAACTGACATAAATTTAAAGAAAAAATCCGGACTTGTTGTAGATGTAGTTTGACTGGACATTTTGCTACACCACAACACGTGTCATTACATTGAATATTTACTTTTATTCTGCCTTTCCTTGTCTACAGTTTAATTATGCTGAAACACCCAGATAAGTAAATGTAAATCCCTATTGATTACAAAGAATATGTGGGGAATATGCTGCAATTTTTTTTTTTTTTGCATATTGTTTAAGCACAGACAAAGCAAATAAAGAGAAAAAGGAAAAAAAATTAAAAGGAACAAATTCAAGTATTTCATGCAGGTCAAGACAGAGCTGTTCAGAAATCCTCACCAAGGAGAGAGGCCCCACAGGTTCCTCCATTCTGGCAGTAGTTGTAGCAGTGGTTGGTTTCACACCTTTCACCAGAGTAGCTTGGCCAGCAGTGGCACCGGGCGTCCCCCTTCTCATTTATGATGCACTTCCCTCCGTTCTCACAGGTTAATTTACAGCTGTCATCTGCAGCAAGAACACACACACAGAGCTTCAACATCCCCAGCTCCATGGAATGGCAAAACAGAGCCTTGCCTCAAACACAGCCATGGATCTCTCTCAGTGAGGGGCAAAATATCACTTTTCAGAATTGAGAAAGTGATCTATTCCTTCTGTTTGCACAGTGACAGAAAAACCCCAAAATTTGGAGACCATAAACCCTGGAGTTCTCTCATGGCACAGGGAGGTTGGCCTCCCTAGGATCTAAGTGAGTAATGATGGTATGAATTCTTGTTTGAAACTACAATTCCAAGTCTGAGAATTGCAAAATTCAATGTTGGTTTCATCTGGGAGACCTCGGAAAACTTCTCGGTCATTTTCTGGTAACCTCAGTCCTTTTTTATTAGCCTTTTTTGGATTTCTCTTCCACACTCTCTGCTAACCAACAGCCTTCTTAACTAAGCCCTGACCAGAATATTTAAAAGGACCAAAATATTTAAAAGGAAATTATTTAGCCTTTAAATCCTCTTCCAAAATTGGCATTTGCACACAAACTTGTTGCTCCTAATTCATATTTTCTGTTAATTTATTTTTTTCTGCTCAGACTGTAAAATCCCTGAGAAGGGAAGCTGCCTGCAGCTCTGCAATCACATTTCTTATGTGATGAGGTAAAAGGGGAGGGACACAAACTCTGATCAGGCCAGATTCACTCTTCATGTAAAGATCTTTTATAATTAGAGTTCTGCCTCTCTTAGAAACACTTTGAACAGTAAACCTCTATTAATTTCAATGAACAAGGTACAAAATCACTCAATGATAACAGCAGCAAATTAATTATAGATGAGCATACATACAACACTCAAACATACAAACAACCGTAACCTAAAGAAGCAGAAAAGCACCTTTCCAGCCCAAATCATGCTTTTACCAATTAGACTTCATTTGTCACACAGCAAAACAATCTTGTGAAGCCAGACTGCTTCTTAACTAATCCAGGAATTTAGCCAACATGGCTTTAAACAAGAGAGATGCCACAAATACCAAGAACTTTTCAATAATACATCCACTGCAGGAGTGTTGCTGAATTCATCTGCTTTAGTCAAACAAGTAATGAAAAAAGTCCAGATTCCTGTTTGTCCCCTTCTGGTTGAGGTCCAACACTGACTGGCATGGCACAGGCACAGCACCTCCTTTGAGTTTCAAAGAAACATATTGTGCAGCAAGCGCAGAGTTTAGCAATGTTGACATAAAACCTGGGATGGAACCTATTTAAACAAAACTTCTGGAAACTGTCATCTTTCAGATAATTGTACCTTTCTAAAATTAAGCTGCAACTAGGCAGCAAATCTTAAATTTCCCCTGATGGACTGACTGGTGCCTCATTATTTCATGAGTGGTACAATAAAAATATTAAATCCTGTTTTCACTTGATTTTTTGGTATGCCCTCTGTACTTATACAATTGCTGTAAGAAAGCTACTTTGTATTTGGGAGTTTGAGGATGCTTCAGTGTTTTATTAATTTGGGTGGTTCATTAAATCCTTTGATGTTCCATGAACTGTTCTTCAGTTACTCATTACAGAAGTTGTTTGAATGGATAATGTAGCATATCTTATTGGAGAGAAGGTCTATTTTTGTTTTGCTTATTTTATCTGTTTTACTTATCATTAGTCATGAGTTTATGGAGCAGAACTTGGCAAAAACAGAATAAATAACAGTGATGTACAGACAACTGCTCATTTTTATGAACCTTTCTGATAGTGCATTAAAAACATGTTCGATTTCTCTTTTAGAGCAATTCCACAGAATTAAGATATAAAATTTGGAGAAAAAATGGAAATGACTACTGATTTTGTTCTCTATGAAACATTTTAAATTCAAGAGTCTCAGTACAACTCTAATATGGAACAGAGAAATGGTAATAGAGCAATTTTGGACTTTCAATAAGCTGAGAAAGAGGATTGAAAGATGCAATGGAAAAGGCAGTTTTAAAATAGTGTATTAGACTTGAACAATGTATGGGGTTTAATGCTGCTGCTTTGTTGTCTGGAGGTAAATACAAGAAACAAATTACACTGATTCACATCAGCTGAGTACAAAAAGGGGATGACATGCCTGCCTTTGTGTGGGAAACATGAGAAGAATGGTTCCACAGGAGAAGACAGGAAGAAAAGGAATACAGGAGAAAATTACAAAGAATTACTAGAAAAAGCTGAATACAGTTAATTGGAATTACTGAATAAATACCTCAGAAGGAAGAAGTGGGAACAGTTCTAGCAAGTACCCACCCTTGGAACAAACTTTTTAAAAAGACAAGATCAGAAAAGTTTCTAACTCCAGTCTTCAATGTTGCTCTGAGCTTGCTAAACCCAGACTTAAAAGACCTCTCAGCTACTCCTTTCACTTCTGAAATGACAGAGGTACATCATTTCACTTCTTATGCTACCTCTAGTCCAGCTACTGAATCTCTCTAACATGAAAGAAAGAAAGGATTACAGATAATGTAATTTTATATATTCTCCTCTAATGTGGATATTTAGTCTTCTGCTGCCCTGTTTTGCCTGTTTCAATCTTCACATCTTTAATGCATAATCAAAGAATTTTGATTTGACATTTCTCTTATGATTTTCTTCCCACTAAAACTGTTTGACACAAACATTAACAGACTTTATCTTATCAGATTCATCGTTGACTCTTCCCTTTTACTGGAAGCAAAAGGAAAAACTTACAAAGAGGAAACACTGATAAAACAGCAAATCAAAGCTTTGCTGGTATTTTTTTCTTTCCCTTGTTCAATTTTTTGATATTCCACTCCTCTCCCCCCACTTACACAAGACACACCTTTTACTGGCATTTCTATAACAACCCTATTCTTTCTTGAGAGAAATGCATCTTTTTGCTATTTTCTCCTTTTTGAAGTATCCCCCAATTTCTGGACTAGACAACTTAAATAGGGAGATGATGTTACAGAGCACAGGGTTTAGGATCTACATTCTCTGGGATAAAAAACACTTCCCCCCACACTGGGAAATACTCATCCCATGGGGGAGAAAGATCTTGGCTCTCCCTCGGACAAAGGTATAGCTCATCCTTTACTGAGCTGAATGCACCTAATAAAGACAGAGAGCAGAGTTCTAATGTTGAGGTAAAGTTCTATAAATCTTCCTTCAGATGAGAGTTGTACTACACCTGCCAATTTGCCATATGCTGAAAAGTATCAGAACAAGTTGTTCTCCCCAGATTTTGTCTGAAGGCTGTAACACAGATGCTCCTTTTTGTTTTCCCTTCACATTTTTTTTCCTCTTAAAACATCTGTTTTCTTTACCATTTTAAAAGGGAGAGGATGGCTATGAAAATAATGCACAGTGTGAAAATCTAACTGGCACCCATTCTCTTCTGCACTGGGAAACAACCCTCCCAACAATGACCCCTTTGTAAATACAGAAGAAATGCTGTAAACAGATTTTTTTTTGTTTCCAAACCAGAAGCAGATTTCTTTGTGACCCTTGGTTTTCTAACATCTAAGAAGTCTGGAAAAGCAGTAGAACACCCAAGAAGATAACCATGGACCAAACTGCAGTAGCTCCTCCTCCCTGAGGCAGACTTTGGGGTTGAAAAAGAAGGCACACAGGGATGAACCTCCCCAACCCCAGGCAAAGCCACTTCTCTGCCTGCAATCTCTGTATGCAGTGGGCAAGTCCCCACAGAGATGTGCTGAGGGAAGCAACGTGATAAATTAAATGTTTCATCCCTGTTCAGAAGCAACACCAGCTCTGAGTCTTTGGAATTCTTTCCTCAGGCTTTCCATTCAACCAAAAGAGCAGAAATGTTCCCCTATTAAGACGAAAGTGATAAGTGTGAGGCTCCAGAACAGGGAACTCTTGGAAGTGTTCATTATCCTGCTCCTTCAGCTGTGGGACTCAATGTCTTCCTCCAGTGCAATTCTCTCCATTCTCATCCTCTGGGTACATTTTCAGCTTCATTGTGCTACAGACAATTAGATACAAGAAACCAAATGGATGCAAATCCAGGGGTCTCTTTTAGGAAAATGAGGTGATACTCTGCTCTTTCCTTTAGGAAAACTAAAGGGTGGCTTCTAAACTGAAAAAGTCCAGCCTGTTTCAGTCCATACATAAACCCCAAAAAAATTCTGGTCTGGTTTTTTTTTTTTTCCAGGGAGAAATGAATGGGAGCTTATCTCAGAAAACACTGGAACTTGTACTCACTCTGTTATGAAAAAAACATTCTCAGTGATGCAACAAACCCATATGTTGTAATGACTCCAGCTTGAAAACTCCAAATCAAACCCAGAAGCTGTTTCTCCTCAGTTGCTTGAGGTGCAGGGGAAACAGCTGTCTGAAGCAATCTGGATTCAGTCCTACAGAAAGTCAGTATTTAACATTCCTCATGTAGGGCTCATGAAGAAAAAAAAACCAATGGACCAAGGCAGGAGTAGCAGTATGCAGAATTTTAAGACTCAGCTAATTTTCTTCTGATTAAAAAAAAAAAAAGAAAAGGAAGAAACTGAACAGTCCTATGAACAAGAATCTGAGCCAGATTTTGGGATGTAACACAAGGAACAGAGCAAGACTGAGATTATCTTGCAGTCACCAACCTTTATGGTAGACAGACTTAAGAAGAAATTGAATTGAAATGGAGATGGCTGTCCTGTTTTGGCTCTGCCAAGTCATGGACAGAGAAACTAGAAACTATCAGTAGTTTCCTTACTGCATTTAAAAATACTTAAAAGACACTGAAAATCATTAAAAATATTATGAATATTCAAGATCCTACTACTTTCTACTGTAACTTGAATTATATATTAATCAAAAAGTACAGTTCAACCCTACAAGTTCTTGATATCCACAATTGCTACTAATTTCTAAGAGTAAAAGATTTCTTACATGACCTAAAATAGCTGTGTGCAATCACAATAAAACCAGAATGCCTCAAAAACCAGAAGACGACCAAAATCAACAAAAATATTTTGACTGACTTTGAATTAGGATTTTATTGCAGATAAACAGAAAAAAATATGTCTGTATAAACTCCCTTTGGATTGTTAGGTCACCCTTCAACAATAAACAGTCAAGTAAGGCAGGATGTTCTGTTTTGGGTTATTGCCATCCTTAACTGTGCCAAAAATGTTCTGAATAGCTTAAAACAAGGTGAATGTCTGGAATATTTCACATACATTTTCTAGATCTTCATCAGAAAAGAAAACTGCAGCACCTAGTTTTTATTCCATCCTGTATAACCTCCTAAAGGAAATAATTTATAAATTGATTTTTCATTTCTTTGCAGGCTATTAGTGGCAAGTGACTGTCAGTCAGCCTTTAATTATAAACCTGTATCAGTTCAAGATGCTGATCTTGGGGTCAGCTCTGATCTTTCCAGAAATCTCTGTTGGTCCTTGCCAGCTGAAGTGGAGTCTCAGCAAGAGACAAACACTTAAAACCTAACACTTAAAAAAAAATAAAAATAGTGCAAAAATTATTAGAGAGTACTACAGAAGTTTCAATTCATAATTTGTAATCTGTGATACTACAAAACTTGCAGTCTACTATTACAAAAATAACACAGATGAAAAAAAGTAAGAAAAAACCTACAATAGGCATTACTTGAAATATGATTGTAAACAAAAAACTAAGAAAGCACTTATTCAGCAGCCCTTTAAAAAGTCATAACAGATATTGCAGCCATGGGAAGGTACTGAAAATTATCAATATATTAAAAATGCTTCTCTAGGCATTTTCTGTCTACCCATAAAAATTTATAACAAGTCATTTAAAAACCTCTTCAGATCTCTCTTTAATAAAAACACCCATTCCTGAAAACATTACCACAGCATAATCCTTTGCCCACTAGTAGAAATAGAGCATTACTGAAATTATGAGTACAAACTGGTACAAGTCAGCAGGGAAAACCACATTTCTTCTATTTGTCCATTCTTCAACATCTAAGTAGTAAACATGGGTAGTTTGAAATAATTTTTAGGTGGTGCTGTAACAGCAGAAATTCTTGACATGTGTCCACCTGAGATGGACAAAGAGCTGACACTTGGAGGGGCAGGGAGGGTGTTCAGAATTGGAGAGTTTTATTAATACCACATCATGAACCACTAAAACACAGTCCTGCTAATTCAATACTTAAAGCCTAGGCAATATAGATCAATGAGATTTTCTCCAGAGAATTACGACATTTCAGGTAAATTAACTTAATTGCTAAATTGAGCACACTAAGCACAGAGAATCTCACCAAAATACCCATCACTTACACTTCTGAGCCTGGAGTTAAACATCAGAAAAACATTCTCATACACATAATGCATACAAGAAATGCTACTCTGTGATTTCTAGGACATTAAAAAAATCAAGCTGGCTAAGAAATAATTGCAGCAGCATGACCAAGCAAGGTTTGGCCTAAATTAGAGTGAAGACATTTTAAAGTTCTTAATAATCTTCTATGGAAAAGATTCCCTCCCCATCCCTAAAACACAGCAAGAACTTAGAGGCTCTTTTCTCATGAATTCTGGTTTCTTGTGTCTCAGTATTAGTCATTAGAGAGGTTCCCAGAATATATAATTTTAGATAAAAATGCTGCAGGTTTTTTTCCTTTCTTTGTTACTTCAAAGTCATTATTATTTGCTCTGTTGCTCTCACTGCCTTTCACCACTGCTGCAGTGTTTTTTTCTCCTGAGTGACTCACGTTTAATTTGGGATCCAAAACACCTCAGTGTTTTTCAAACTTCTTTTGGTCAGTATTTATACCCACTCACTTTTAATCATCTTGTATCAGTTAAGCTGAAAGCTCATTCTTCATTTTGATGAATATTAGCAGGGGAGGTATTTTTTTGAATCAAGCATTTTGCTTCTTCACCTTTCAGTTTCAGCTAATTAATGTGTGTACTGAACATCACAAAACTCTGCACTCACAGCCAGCCTGGCCTTTTGCAATGACCAAAACTGACCAGCTGTTTATTTTCTGGTTTTCCTGCAGTTTTCAGTACCTACCTAGGAGGCTCTGATCAATGCATGTTCCATTCATCAATGCCTTTCCTTCTGGACAAGCACATGTTGCACCAGAAGGGTTGAGCAAACAAATGAATTCACACGTCAGGCCCAGGCAGGGGTTAGGCACTGTTTAAAAAGACAAAATATTAGAGATATTGATTTTTTTTTAATTAAAAAAAATTTGAACTATGTTCTAAAGCTAAGAAAAGATAAATAATTGGATACAAAAGTTCTGATACACTTCCACTTCCAGGACATCAACAGCCTCAAGTCTGTGAACACATTCCCTCAACACCAATGGAAGACCCACAGAAGGACAGAATTTATTCCATTACCAAAAAATCTATTGGTAACATGGAGTAAAAAATTTCATCTGCTTCTGGCTAGAGGGATTGCTATTCATCTCTCTTCTAATTTTTTTTATATCTCAGTTACAGTGCAGGTACAAAAGGCATTTGTGTACAAACTTGTCCAGTGTCCTTTCAAATGGGTGCAAAATTATATAAAAAAATATGACTAAATCTATTTTCAGTTTGTACAATCATGCTCTGGTTTATGTTTACACAACTTGGTTACTTTTCCCCCCTGAGGCTGAATTTAAAGTATTTACAGTAATTATGCTTACTCACAGTCCGTTTGTTTGTAGCGGTGAAAAACCAAGGCACTTTTTGCTTTATCAACATCCACACTTAGATATTCTACAAGGCTCTTGCCAAATTTGTGCACTCTAAATGCACCATTTTTAGGGCCTGCTCCATATATGTAATCCTCAAAAATGTCAATTCTATGTGGATGCAGTAAACCTTGAATAAAAATGGATAGTAAACACAAATACATATTCATATTCAAGTAATAAATAACTTTTTAAAATAAAAACTTCAATTCATTACTGTGATTAACACCTAAGGACATTTTTTTTCAGACAGCTTGCTTGGTCCTCACAAAAATTACTTTTAAAAAAGCAATCTTCCTCAAAGGAACCCTTCCCATTTTGCAGACAACTTAAATTTCAAGATTTTTATCAGTTTTCCACACAATTGAGTTTCAGAAACTGGCTGATAATTGAAAAAAAAGAAACTCTGGAGTAACAACTCACTAATTAGAGCAGACTTGTTCTAGTTGTCGCACCTTAGGTACAACACTTTAACTAGATGTATGTGACAAGGAAGAAAGAGGTCATTTTGCTTCACATCAAAGAAATTATTCTGACAAAACATTTCTTCAGCTCCTTCCTAACATATTTGAAATGCTAGTTTTTTGTACTACACTTGTTTTAATTCATAATTATAGTAAATTAATGCAAAAGAAATCAGCTCTACCAACTCCTCATTTTTAAGAGCTCTGAGGGCCTCTTAGGCCACCAGTTGGATTTTCTATGTACAACTGGCTGTAGAATTTCACATTTGCCCTCAATAGGGAAATGGCTTCTAACTAAAACTTCTTTGCCTGAGATGCATCTCTTCCCGAAGCCATAAAGAATCACAATATATTCCTTGTGATACCTTGTGCCTGCTATTTTCTCCATTTACTCTAAAAATGTTTTTGTATTTCCCTTGTATTTAACTAATTTCATCAACAAGCCTTTATTTTTTCCTATTGTTCTCTCACGCTATCAGTGCTTGGTACTCAGTATTTCATTTTCATAAAAATATTAATGAATTCTAATTAATTCTTTTAGCCTGTTTAATTCAATGGGTTGAAGGTTTTAGTCTCATTGCAAAGCAATTTCTAAACTCCTCCAATTTTCCTGTTGTCCAGTGCTGGAGGAGGTTGTAGTCAGATCCCCACACTCAAAGTGATCTTTCAGACAATTATATTTATGAATATTGATACAAATTGTGGAATAAAATACTTTTAAACCAAAATAAGATGTTTTCAATCCTGTTCTGCCCAATTAGGATTATGGGAGTTTCCTCCTAGTATATTCCAGAATATCCTGGTGAATTCTGGGTTCAAACACTCAATAGCACCAGGTATAATAACACCCTGACAATTCTCCAGAACCAGCTGCCCATTAAGCAATCCTCCCAAAAAGGCTGCTTTCAAATCTTTTTTTAATGTGCTCCTTTTATTTTCTACTCAAATTTCATAAATTTCTTACTTAACAAATTGTTAAAAAGCCATTGTGCAATTGAAAACAGTTTGCTTCACCAGAATCTTTTTTTTTTTTATCACAAGGAGCGTTCTTCATTCACATTCTGTTAGCAGAATTCTGTGATTACTCACTGACCTGAAAGCCAAGCCCATTATTCTCCCAGAACTGATTCAGACCAACTGTTCTGCAACCCCTAAAACTCCAGTTCAATGCAGGCAGCTCTAATAAAAGTCCAAGTGAGATCAAGACTAAATATTAATCACAATGTTACTCAGTAATACCTATACTTGGAGATCTGACATATCATTGAATCTTTGTTCCCCTAAGGTAATTTTATCAGATTATCTTAAAGCTGAAATTATCTTTATCTTATCTAAAACACTTGCTTGGATAATGTTTGAAGCATTGTCTAACAAAAGCACAAAAGATTACTCAACAATCACTGCTTTTTGCTTGCATAGTTCCTCTGAATAGTGAAATAAAATAAAATAAAATGAGAACCATGTTATACCAAGGCTCTCCATACCTTGCTTTGTGCTCACAGACACAACTGAGTCGGACCCATCAAAAAGAACACTGCCAATAACAGACAACTCAAAATCAGCCCAGAACAAGCGCTGGCTGAACGGATCAACTACGAGACCTACAAGGGAGATAAAGTTCAAATAGGAACATAAAACCTGAAGAAAAAATTAGTATTTTTCTATAACTCTACATACATTTTACTCTAAAATTAGTATTTTTCTATAACTCTACATTTTTATGTCATTCATATTCTCATGTACACAAAATATTGCTGCAGTGAAAAGATTTGACTGGAAAACAAAGAGAATAAAATATTACAGCTCCCACTTGAACCTTCCCCTTGGGGCAACCATGGTTTTTTACTTTCTTTACCTTACTCTGCCCAAGGTCAGCACCTTTTCTAACCCATTCTCCTCAGCAGGTAGTGCTAGAAATACCAGGAGGGAATTAAGTATAGAGTCAAATCCCCTAACCTGTTCTCCCAACCAAAATCTAATATGCCAATTGCACCAGTGTGATCCGGTGTTAAAAACAAGGCATTCAGAATTCAGGGAGTCCTTGCACCCTGTTTCCACACCTATTTAATTCTGTTCTCATTTTTACCACCAAGACTTCCCATTCAGTCTTGCAGAATTAAAAATCAGATTATTTTAACTACATTACTGCTGCAAGACTTAAACAGCAATATTGGAAGACATATAGCTATTTATATATATTTTCATCAGTATATGAAAAGAAAAAAAAAGAGAATAAAAGATCAATGACATTATAAATACCTAGCCTCTAGGCAATAATTAAATAGTTAAATCAAGTAGTCCATGCTTCACAGAGGAAGATTAAATGGTTAATATGCCATTTTAGGTCATGTCAAACACTTCAGCCTGAAGAAAATATTGAAACCATAAAATAATTTCATTCTGAGCTTTTGAAGTTGCAGTGCATCTTTAATAAGAATGGCAAAAGGTATTTTTCTTCCTGTTTATGTAAGTAGGTAAGTCAGAAAAAATACATCAAAAGAAATTATACATAACAGCGAAAATACTCCTCTTAAGGTCATAAATTAATCAGCTGCAGATAGATGAGAAGAAGTGGAGAAAATCTGACTCACAGACCAGTGAAATAGGTTTACATTTAAAACTCCATTAAAAAACCCCTCTTTTAAAGAAACGCTGGCATTCAGGGATATGGCTGAAGAGAATAATTTCTGGTAGAAGGCATCACAACGTGTCATTTCTGTGCGATGCATGGGACCTGTAAGGGGCATGCTGTAGAAGCAGTCCCCACTTTCCAGCTTTAAATTATTCTTTGCATTTTAATGAGAATATTTAAATACAAATTAATACATAACTAGCATTCTCAATGTACTTTCATGGCATCAGATATAAAAGTATTTCTGTTTGTTTTATACATATAAGACTCCTGTGACAGTCACTTCTATGAAGTCAAGCCCAAATGCTCAAACTCTCACTCCCTTTTATTTGAAATATGAAAGCCATATGTGAAAATAAATTTAAGAACAGTGTAAACAATATTAGGAAACAATATTAGTAAAGTCCCATTTGGGAGGAAATATTAAAAGTTTGAACTCTTTCTTTGCATTCCCTTTATATGGTTAAATGTCTGACAAAAAAATTTTAAACTCCATGAACATCTATTTTCTACCATGAAGTAAAGGAAGAAAACACAGAAGGATGTTAGTAAAGTATTTTCAGGCAGTAAATACAGGAAAATGCCTGTTTCTTGGGTGTTTTGTCAGGTTGGGTTTTTTGTTTGTTTGTTTGTTTTGTTTTAACTGAGAAACTGAAATCTTCCTGAGCTATTGAGTACCAGGTATTTGGGGAAAATAAGGTGTTTACCTGTAGGTCTTTGCAGGTTCTTTTGAACCAGTATCCTTCTCAGAGTGCCATCCATAGATGATTCCTCTATGTGAGACCGATCCCCAATAACTGTCCAGTACATCATCCTGAAATATTAGACACAAAAATTAAGCTGAATGCCTGCACAGAGCCTCCAAACACTTCACTGATACTCAATTTTTGTGAGCCTTTCAACATTCCTGGCAGAATGGAGGTCTAGCTTTACACTTAGGTAAGTTGAGCAGGAAATTAAGTAAACAACTTGGAAAAGTTTAGACAATTGCAGACATAATTTTCTTTCCCTTGCTGCGTTTTGCAATTTTATTGGAATTACCAAATCAGAGTGGTGTTGAAGGATACATACCCCTTTTTAGGATTGACAGCAATTGCATATGGCTCTCCTGCAATGCTGGTGAGGAGCCTGGTGCAGTTGGGTCCCTTCAGCTGTCCCACATTGATGGAGTACCTGAGGCTGGTCCAGTGAGTTGTGTAGTAGCTGAACCAATGCATTCGGGAATGATCAGTCCAGTAAATATTCCCAGCCACCCAGTCCACAGCAATGCCCCTGGGCCTTTTGAACTCTGGACACTAAAAGGAACAGATGTTGCAGTCAGATTTGTGGAAATGGCCTTTCACAGCAGCTGCACAGCCACAGATTTGTGTCATTTTTTACAGAAACACTGCGTTGGAAAGACTTAAACTGAACCTGCAGGAGTTCAGCTCTGAGGGATCTGCTGACACTTCTATTCCATGCAGAAGAACAAGTCAATGCTTCAAATCTGTTCTCTCAAGTTTAAGGCTACCCACATTAGGGAAAAGTCACTTTGACATCAACTACTTGAACTATTGATACTGAAGCAAACAAGTGATTTGGACTGTAACTTGAAACTGAAGGAAAAGGAAGTTTTAAGATTCTGAATCTATTTTATTCCATGGTGTTCCATCCCAAAGCCCTCAGTGAAAACAGTGTGAGCCCATCCTGAGGAGTGGGTAGAGAAAATCACTGCATTTAGAAAACTGCATAAAATTCCCTCTGTATTCATGAATATTTATCCTCACACATAAAAGATGCTTGACTCATTATAACATTAAATTTATCAACTGCAGGATTTCTATCATTATTTTTTTTGCCATTATCATTAAGGCTTAGCTCTGAAAGATGGTCCTAAGGACAGGAGTTCATATTGCAAATAGGAGAGCTATATGGACAAGCTTCTCTAAGTTTACTGGAATTCCTGCAGAAATGAGTATCACCTGTAAAATAAGATTACCCAACTCTTTCTAACATGAATGCAGTGTATCATAAAAACCTCAAGACCAGCATAAGCTATAAATACACATACAGGTTTTTGCCTATTTACTTATAACTATATCAAGTTAAATTATGAAAAAAACCCCTAGATATTCCTTAAAAATGAAGCAATGAAATGCTACTAAGCCACATAACTGAAAACCAGGAAAGAAAATCCTAAAATAACTTGTTTTCCCTAAAGTGTCAGAGTTCCCTAATACCACAAGATATTTGTAGACTATTTTCATCATAAAATAATGGTCATTTCATTCTCTAAGTGAAATAAGAGGACCACAAGGGTGAATTTAGAGAGTTCATTGCTCATAAGCTTTTTAATTCTGCAAAAAATCTCATAGAAGGTACGCATTATAGATATGTAGAACCTTGATTTTCTATTTGGAGGAACAGTAAAGCAGCAAAATCAATCACTGCATTTACAAACCAGTATTTTTTTAAAAACAGGGTCACTATTGATTTTTAAAGTTAAACTAAATATTGCACCATAATTCTTTGCTATGAGATGATGACAGTGGTGGCATATGCTTCCACAAATAACAGAATTTTTCAAGTGCAGCATTTGCATATAACAAACTTTTTTCTTTGTTACTATCCAAGCAACATTCTCAAAGAGGACCAGATACCAAAAAAAGGGGTATTTTCTGATAAGACAAACTGCATTTGTAGTCCAAACTCCTTTTAATTCTGGGCAACATTCAGGCACCTGAGTCAACAAACCTCTCATACCTGGAGATCTCTTTGGATACTGCAAGGATTAATGGCTTACAATGCTGAAACCAAATATTTTAAGAGGAAAGCAGCTGTCATGGCCAGAAAAACCTCTCACCTTTTCTTTTTTTTTTTTTTTTTGACTGTACAAACCCACAGTTTACAATAAGACTCTTTTTTTGAGAGCCTGGAAAGACCAAGATGGGAGTTGCCAAGCAGAATGAGAGATGGTTTCCAAAAAAGGTGGTTCTAGAAGAAGATGAGACATCCTAAAAGAGACATCCTACAAAAATTAGGGAATGAGGGTGGGGTTGTTGAGGAATACTGACCCTGACTTCTCAACCAGACAGGAAAAGTCTGGTTTCAGTTCCAGTAATGCTGGGGAGAATATTAAAGATCAAATAAAGAAAGAGATGAACAGAAGAAATGTCAAGGAGCCATCTGGTGTAAGAGATTTTAAAAAAAGAGGAGAAAAACACAAGCTGATGCTGTGGCTGTGTAATTTCCAGTTGTGTTCATTAAGTTACAGCTACATCATATTTCTGAGCTCTTCTGCATCTTCTCACACTGTCTAGTCAAATTGCTGACTGGAAATGAGCTCTTACCTAATAGCTTATTTGGATTATGTTAATTCCGAAGAATAATTCTGCATACAAAATAAGGATGAAAATACAGGAAGAAAATCACATTAATGTTTTCTACAGTGATTTTAGCCCACTTTGATGGTAATTATAATGTACTACAACTTATTAGAAAAATTGGGGTTTGAAAGCTAATTGCCTTTCACAGTTTGGAAGTTTCTGCACAGCTACAGACCATGTCAAGTCAATGATTTTTGATCAGATCTGCTGTCTTTTGTAAATTCTGTTTTCAAAGTAAAGAGTTAATTAAAAAAAAAAAACAACAACAACAAAAAAAACCCCAACCAACTAAAAAAAGAAGCTGCAGATCCAAGTAACAATTTGGATCTGGAAACCTTTTACATTTAAGGGTAGATTACAGATTTTCAGCCTCTAAAGTTGAGTTTGACTGAAGAAAATAGGTTGCATGTGCACTAGGAACACATCCCTTTGCAATGTTTAACAGGAAGAATAAATGGCAAATCTAATTTGTATCATAAGCAGTATTTTATCTTATTTATTTTGCAGATATTTTGGGTATGGAATTGCTGTGGAACAAAGAAAAACTTTATTTTGCCTCTTCATTAAAAATATTACATTATCTAATGTTATATTAACTAGAACAGTAAAAAGAAATTAAAAACAACAAAATGCTTAGAATTTTGCCCACTGAAACACATTTTTGTGGATAGATGAGCATCCCAGTGGGTGCAGTAATTCACCAATCCACCCCTTGTATTACATAAAATAGGACCATTTATAAACCCAATCAGCTGATTCCAGAAAGAGAGATCTAAGTATATATAGTAAATAAACTTCATCCAGACAGAGCTGTAGCTCTAAGATAGAACCATAAATTCCTATTTTTTAGAGAAAATGGGCTGGAAGCAGTTTGCATTCACAGGGGTGCACTGGGCCCTGGGGCAAGTGTTGGGAAACAGAGAGAACTCATCTCAAGGGTGGTTAAGGGCTCTTGTGAAGCTCTCAGAACTCTGGGGCTGGAGCAGGCTGCCGGTAAACTGACTGGATACACCACAGAACCTGTGCTTTTCTTCCTGTTGGCTGGTATCATCATTTTAATGCTCATCGTTTTGTCCTCTTCCATAAAATGAAGCACTTGAGCTGAAGTGTGGGGCGGCTCTGTGTTCATTGTTCACCTCAGATAACTTGTGCAGCTCTCCCCAAGGATTAGGCAGCAAACAGCTGCTCCAGTTATCACCAATTCACTCTGACTGCCTGAACTCAGTTGGGATGAAATCCTCTTCTGCATCTGTCAATAAACTCTGAAGAGTTGATATTTACTATTTCCTTTAATGCTCGAATTTGTACCAGTCTTAAACCCCTTTTCACAGGAAATCAGGAGAGCTACTTAAAGCTATTCTCTGAGGAAGGCTCTTGATATGCTAATTCTGTGGAGCAATTTCGGTTGAGATGGATTTTTGCATTAATGTAATTACCTGAAAATGCAGGTGACTTTGTTCAAGTTTACTGTCCTGATTTACATATCAAAGTCTAGATATAAAAGTTATAATGTAACCTTTGAAAACTTCCCCATTAAAAAAAACTTGGGTTAAAATTAAGGAATTCTCAAGCCTTTTAAAACCAAATTTCGGTGACAATATTAAAGCAACACTATAAAACCAATTAACCTATTGATCAGCTGCAAATAAGGCAACAATATTTGAATATTAATGAGATAACGCTGGGAAAATAACTGAATAGTTAAGCACAATGAGAAGCAAATACTTCACAAATATAAATGAGAAGTGTCCAAGATATATTCGAATAGAGTCTGTATTTGCATTTTCCACATTCAGATTTGTAAAAATGCTTTGTCTAGCTTGGATCAAGCATTGTCACAAGGACCTACCTTCACTGAAGAGACAGGGGAACATGGGGTATAAAGAAAAACATTTTTTTTTCAATATCTTTGAATAGAAAAGGAAGTGACTAAGAGATATTCTCAGGTAACAGTGAAAAAGGATACAAAAACTGAATACTATTTCAGTACGTTAGAAAAATACTAATTCTAAGAATATTTTATCTTTTTCAGTTTAAACAGGGAGAAAGTGACAAAAGAGCTGTGAAAATTTCAGTCCCTGGACTGACAGATTTGAAGATTTAGATTATGAAGATTTCTGAAGGAAACTTATGCTCCATTTTATGGACCTCTAAGAAAGTGTTAGATTTATTAGAGAGGCTGCAGGTCAGCAAACTGCTCTTGCTGCAGAATGCACCTGCAGAATACCCCCCAGCAAGAAAATAAATAAATAACACCATCCCCTTCTCAACACTAACCTCACAAGGTTTTACACTTTCATTATTTTCTTATGAATAACTCAATACAGAGATCTGTTTATCAGGATTTTTTTAAACAGAAATGTACAGCACATTGTTAAATGAGAAAAACTCCACAGTAGAATTACTCCACATCTTCAATACAGGCATCCTTCTGCAAAACTCAAATGACAGAGCTGACCTGTTAGAGATCCTAGGCATTATTTTGTACTTCTAATCTACTTTCCATAAACGTTCAGTGAACAAAACCTAGACACTTCTGCTGGGCGGGTGGAGGTGTTGCTTTTAAACCACTCTTATCAAGATGCAACAACAGATTCCAGATAGACCCTTCAGGGTCCATTGGTGCCTACAGCAGGAGGCTTTTTGCCCTGCGGGTGTTAAAGGTCAGGAACGTCACTCATTTGGAGAGGAAATATCCTTGGGTGGAACGTGCTCAGAAGTGGTTTCAGGGGTGCATGAATTATAGATGAAAGACTGGGCTACTGTTGCTGTACTCCTGGTTATTCTGGGCGTATAAAAGCCAGACGACCTTCCAGTGATGGGAGGTCATCACTGTTACCTCTCCTAAGTTTAAGGAAATGTGAAAAAGCCAGACAAGTGTTTTTGCTAACTGGCCACGAAAAAATTAAAAACTCTACTCTGCTGTCAAATTCAATGAAGACTGAAAATCCCAAAATCTAAATTGACAGCATTATAGAAACACCAATGTAAAGACCACATTGTTATTCTCAGTTCAGCAATATCACTTCCTAGAGAATTTTGTAGAAATATTTTAGGCAAAATGAGTAACAACCTGCATTTATTTTATTTTCAAGTAAAGGCCACTTAAAATTACCAAAGCGTATAAAAATTCACATTTCTATTTCAAAGTCCAAACCTACACTTATGCTTATTCAAAATAAGATAATATGCAGTTCAACAAAAATGGAAATAAATTGTTCTAACGTTTCAATACATGTCATAACTTTGCCAATATTATTGTTTATATGATCACTGTGAAAATTAAGCTTGTGTTTAATCCCCTTTTCTGTCTTCCCAAGATTTGAAATTCATGGCTTTTTTCTTCTATATATTACATTCTTCCCTTTTCTCTGTTACAATAAAAAATCTTGCTGGTATACAGTCTTCCCAGTGTTCTAATATAGTGTTTACTTCTCTGCAGGAAAGTTTTTTAAATCCTACAATTGTGTTGTCTTGGTGACTCTACCAAATCTGTCAGTCTTGAACAGGAAAGCTTTAGGAGCCATATATATCACTGAAATAAAATCATTCTCAGATAGACATTTTAATTTACTGAATCAGCCCATGCTATTACAGAAGAGTCAAAATAGAAAAATAAATTGAATGAAATTTGTGTGCTTTAATCTTTGATTTTGATCACTTACTATCAAGCCACTGTTACTCTGCCTTCTCTCTCTGTCGTGAAGTTTTCTGTAGAAAATCCCTCCTGGATTAAACTGAGTGCTCCAAACAATCATATCCCCTTGAAAATATGCATCCATTCCAGTTATCCTTGAATTGTGTTCAATATGTGATATTTGCTGATGAGCATCACTGTAGTTGAATGGATATGCAAAACCCAGGATGTCAGTGTCATTAGCAACATAGAGAACTTGATCTTCAGAGCCTAGGGATTATTATAATGAAACAAAAATAAGGTAAATGTCAACTAATGCAAAAAATCAGTGTGTTTAACTCAAGTAGCTTTTTGGTGTTCAGCTGATAGAATTTCTGAGGTTAAAATTACTTTCTGGTTGTTGAAGACTGCAGAAACACCTACACTCCGGGCAATAAATGCAACTCTTGATATTCTGATATCAACATATCAAATTCAGTGCACTCCAAGCACACAGGGAGATACCCAGGACTATATTTTAAGGTGTATTTAATATAAGGATTTGAATATTTTTAAGCAGTATACAAAAATACAGGATATTATGCATTCAGTCTATATGAATCCCGTATTTTTATATGCATGCTGTCTTTAGAGGGTCCTAAATGTATATATTGAAGGAACACAGAGCTGTCAATGAACATGTTTTTAAATTGCTCTATTGGAAATTAGAAGTGGAATGATTTTAGCTGTAAAGCTTTGACTGCAACAGAACCTGTGTCTTACATCTCATTTCAGATAGCCACATACCATCTTGATCCAGATGTTGTAAAGTATATTATTCATAAGAAAATGTTCTCTAATATCAATACATTGAGTTTTGAGAAAGTTAAAATCTGCTTGATAATTTACAATGTATTTGGATAATTTTTATTTCTCCCTTCATGTCTCATTTATCCATAGAGAATCAATTTAAAATGTCACACTTCCTCCTTATGAGTATGAAATATCAAACATCATTTGTTCCCTTCCTCCTGATAAATGCAAGAACAAAGAGGAGGTTGGTTAAAGCAAATATCAGTGAGGAAAGAAGGAAGCATGAACTGTGTTATAATGGAAATGAAGCTTGTGGAAAATTCAGATTTAGGATAATGATTCCCAGATTTTTAAATTATAAGATCAGAATTATGTCTGTGTTCCTATAATAACAAACCATTATCTTTCATTAGTAACCCTATTTGTTCCCATGGCATAATCTGATTTCTTTAGTAACAGGCAATGATGCCAAACCCTGAGAGAGTCCATGTTATGTGTGAAATACTAATAACTCATTAATATGATCTTCCCATGGCAAATTTGCTTCAAAAGTATGGACAATCTATATAACAAATGACAGCACTGTCTATTTTGATATTTCTTACCTTTTGCTATGCAACTGTTGTTCCTCTCCTTATAATTTTTCTCACACTCACATCTGTAAGAGCCCTTTAAATTATGGCAGCGTTGGGAGCAGGTACCAAATACCATGCACTCATTGACATCTATGAAGAAAAAATTGTAATTTATATACCTGTAGTTTAATAGACTATTATTTAAAAAGTTCTTACAATCATGGAACAAAGCAGATGAACAAAGGGAACTCATAAACATTTTCTTGTTGATTAGTATGGCACCACACATTTGTATGTTCACTTTGATTTCAGTTTTGTATTATGAATCTTCATTACTTTATGCATCTCAAAATATCCTCATATGGCAACTTCAACCAATGTTAAATAATCTACTAGACCTTAAAAATCCATTTATTCCTTAAATTATTTAATAGCCTGACTTGAACCTTTTGACATTCTAACAACTTATGTTCAGTTAGTTGTTCTTAAACAACTAATGTTAAATCTTTGATAATGTCTCCAGATAAACTATATGAATCTACATTTTTTAAATACTTTCTGGTGTTCGCTTTTGTTTGTTGTTGATTGTTTTGGGGTTTTTTCGTTTGCTTTGTTCTTTGGTTTTTTATTTTTTTTTATTTCTTAATGCCCTAGCTGTCAAACAGCTTTTACTCTGTGGAAAAAACCAAGCAAACATGATATGTATCTCCTTCTCCAGCACGGAAAATTAACTACAGAACTGACTTTTAAAACTTTTCAACAAGAGAAGATGAAAATATCTGTACCTTCACATTGTCTATTCCTCCTGTTTCTCTGAAATCCAGGTTTACACTGACACAAAAGGGATGATTTTGTTTGATTACAGAATGCATCATCTCCACAAGGATTCACATTATCTTCACATGTATATTCAGCAATGCCTAAACATAAACAAAATGTCTAAAAATCCCTGATAGATTTGTTTAAAGTGTTAAAAATGGTATCTAAAGTGACAACAGCAAATAACAAATTCATCTTTTTGTTTAAAGAGCATCAGGTGAATTTTTAACAAATAAATGACATTACAGTGTTTATCTACATCTGCATAATTTAATGTACTATATTTTATGCAATGACAATATTTAACAGATACATTTCCCATCAAGAATTTAATCCTAAAATTTTTCTTGTTGCAAATATGAAACAATACAATCAACTTGTACCTAAATTTGGTAAAGAACTCGTAACTACACCAAAAATCCTCTACAACATGAATTGCTATCAAATTTGCCTTGCTCTTGTGGTACAGAATTCCATCAGTTTTTAACTAAAAGAAAGAGCTACGTTAAACTGAGTTCTGTATTGCTCAATATGTCTTGCACAGATGAGTGTCTTGGTTAATTTTTTCTTTCTGCTACAATCAAGAGAACAGATCCTGCCAGCCCAACTCACTTATTTTGCAGTCTTGCTCATCTGAGCCATCTCCACAGTCATCAAACCAGTCACACTGCAGCTCCATGGGAATGCACTTCTTGTCATTGCAAGCAAACTCATCTTTTTTACACGGTCTGGCTTTATATGTGATTTTATCTACATAATTACAGATTAATAAGAGAAAGAATAAATCAGTATTTAGGATTCTCAGGTTATTTCAGACACAGACAAATGGGAAGACCCCAAGCATTAAGCAACTGGAATTTATTTCAAGCTTAATTTCTTTTGGTTTCAAATTCTGATCTGCTAACCTGCAGTTAAGCCTTACTGAAGGACAAGCATGTGGTAGATGAGTAATGTGATGATTGATTCTCACAATTAATAGACAAATATCATGTATATAGGCTAAGAAAAGTTTATAGATTTATAGTTACGTTGTACCCCCTTGCATGGTTATCAAGGGACAATGGGAGTTGGGACATCTGGGAGGGTTGGCTTGTCACTATGGAACATCTGACCTCCAATCAGGATTTGAGGAAGAGATCTCCACCACTGGACAGCAAAGAAAGGGTTGATGGACAGAACTTTGGGAGGGGTTAAAGGGTTAAAAGGGAAAAAACCTCCATTGTGAGGGGGCTGAGCACATGGCGGGGAAAACCTTTTTCTCCCAGCACCGTAACCTTTTTCCTTTGTTCAGTCTTCTGTTGTATTTTTGATAAGGTTTAATAACCCTTCCTATGAAGGGTATGAAAAGTGAGTAGCTATTTCTCACAAGCAGATCTGTGTTACAAAGTTTGCCTTCAAGGTGTTTTCTCTGATCTGAATGCCTTGCAAGGTGATATCACCCACCACAGTGATCTTCATCCGAGTTATCTCCACAGTCATCGACCTCGTTGCAAATCTGCTCAGGCCGCAGACAAACCCTGTTGTTCCTACATCTGTAGGGCCTCGTTGGAGGGCAGGGAAACTTCACTGCACCGCAAAGAAAAGAAGCAGCTGTTACCCAGCTATTAATCCTTTTTTAATGACACATCAAAGCCAGATATGTGTAGGCACTCTAAGTTCTTCGTTTAGAGATTTTGTGTCACGAGGGTGATTTATAGCTTTTTTTGAGAACTAGTAAATATGGCAGAAAAATAGCAAAAGAAGGATGAAGTGTAATGATGGTCAATATTACATCATACAAGCAATTTTTTCCTCCCACTGTGGGTGTCCTAAAGAAAAGTTTCATTTCTCAAAAATAGCAAATATCAAATATCTGAAATTACATGACAAGCAATAACAAAAGAAAACTATATCCCCACATTTCAAGCTTATCTTCTAAAAGCAAAATAAAATTTAAGACACATGTGCCTTTATATATTTCTGTGTCTTAAATGTCACTCTTGCTTTATTATACAAAAAACTGAAAAATATAATGCCATACCACACATTTCAGCAACTTCATCAGAGTTATCTCCACAGTCATCCTCACCATCACAAACCCAAAAATGCAGTTTGCAGAGGGAATTGTTGCACAAAAATTCATCAGCTCTACATATATTTCCCCCTGGGAAGATGAAAAGATGACAGAAAAAAAAAAAGGCAGGAAAACAAAAAGATGAAAGAAAGTCAGTTTTTGATAAAACCACTAGAACCACTTATCACACGCTATTTGCAGAGAGTAACACAGGTGGCATAACTAAATTTACAGATCCCAAGGGAACAGGCTGGAGAGGCAGAGGAATACTCATTTAAAGATCTCTTCCTTGACCAAACAGTTCGTGATCCTGGCTGCTGGCTGGGAATTACCAAACCAGTGGCCAGCTTGGCATGTTCCATTTCCATTTAGCCAGGAGATGTTTAAACTCCCTGTCTGCAACTCTCCTTGGTGATGCAGCCTCTCAGCAAAGGCCTGGGTGGTACATCAGGAATTTGGGCCAGCAGAGAACGAGATATACAGAAATAGGGCCAAATACGTGAAAAGCCACTTCAGCCCAGGTTTGTTTCACACCACTGTCTGATCCTCCAACTATTCCTGCTCCACTGTCTGAGTCACACATCAGAGACAAAGTGATTGCAGCCCATCTGCCATGAGGCAGCACCTTCTTCTCCTCCTGAGGAGCAACAGGCTTGGCCAGGTTTGTAAAACCCCCACCACCTCTAAATGCTGTATCTAGGAAAGGTCCAGCCATGTGAGCTCAGAACAGATAAAATAAAGTGACCTCTGACAGGATCTTCCTTTCTGTAACTTCTGAAATGACTCATCAGGATGTTTATTGAACACAGAAAGCAGCAAGAATAAAATCTTCCACATGTTCTGAATTATCTAACAAAAAGGAACACAGGGTAAGGGAAAATGGTTTAGGGCAGAGTGCTCCCAGGCTTTAAAAATTAGTTTAAGGTGGATTTGGTTTTAATGTGTGTTGTGATAAGAAAGAATTTCTTTCTCAATTATGACTGCATTTTATCACTACCAATCAACAAAGTTATGGAAAGTTCTTGCAATTAATTTCCTATAAAACACATTTTTTTGGTAACTGGATTTTCAGTTGCCTGAGAGGAGTGAAGTATAAAATAAATAAAGCTGTGTAACTGCAGAGCAGGAAACAATGAAATTTTATATGATAATGTCAAAACTCTCACTGTGGCTTACCTCAATGCATTACACCCACTCTAAGAGCTAGACCGGGCTTCAGTGGCTTTTTACTCATTCATTCACTGCCCTGTTCAAACCTCATTAAAATCAACAGAAGGCTTTCTTTTGCTGTAAAGGTTCAGAATGGCTGAACTTTTTTCCCCCAAAAAGCTAATTTCCATGAAATGCCCATTGCATAAAAGGATGTTCAAACTCTCACACTGTGCTACCAGGTATAATTCACTCCCATGGCAAATATAACTTATCAACATTAACAGAAATATCCTGTATAATTATCCAAGGAAAATATATAAAATTCAAGTACTCTTCATGATGAAAGGCATGAATCCAAATAATAGTGTGTGCAATCACAAGATAACCATCATTCTAGTTGTTTAATAAGATTGAAGAGAGTTATTTTTGTAAACATGCACAGTGGGCCACAGATAAATATTATGGATATTATTTTAAGATGTTGTAGAATAAAACTCCATTTGTGTTTGCTGTATTTCCAAAGATGAAAAAAAAATTAGTTATCAGTGAGATAAACTGGCATTTCTTTCATGTGATCGCTCTGCCTGTCATAATTCCTTTATAAAATAGATTTCTGCAACAGAATCATAATTGTGACATAAATACAAAGTATGATAGCAATAACCAGCTAGGAATAGGCTTCTTATTGTATTGTAAGCAATTTGCAGTTCACAGAAGCTCCATTATGCTACCCAAAGAATAATGTGGGCATCAGATAAAATAAGTGTGCTACTATTCACTTCCACTTCATTGGGTTTTAAAGAGATACAGTCCAGATATTTTAAAAGCAATTTTAAAATGGACTAGATGGTTGTTATTTATTTATTTATTTGACTTTGACTTATTTATTTGTCTTCTTGTACCATCTCTAGAATATTCTTCACATTCTCTGAATTTTCTGGTCTTTCTTTCAAACTTAATCATCCCCACATGATGTCCTTTTTTCCCCCCCCCTTTAATCTTAAGTATTGTGTAACAGACTTAAAACAAGGAAAGGATAATTTACTATGATTGCTTTGTATCTGATTATTATCCCATATAACTGTGCTCCATTATGTTTTGAATTTATGCACAGAACATGTGACTGTAGAAGGCTAACCCACAGAACTACTCGCTTTAAAGAAAAAGAAAGAAGAAAAATCCAGGAAAATACCCAAGATGACAAAATGCCAACTAAAACTGTTCTTTAAAAAAAACTTCTTTAATTTGACTTAGAAGAGGGGCTGGTGAGGAACATGGAGCTCAAGGTCAGCCTGGGCTGCAGTGACCATGGAATGGGGGAGTTCAAATCCCTTAGGGCTGCAAGGAGGGTGCAGAGCAAGCTCCCTGCACTGGGCTCCAGGACAGCACACTTGGGCTTCTCCAGGATGTGTTTGGGAAAGCCCTGGAGGGAAGAGGGGCTCAGGAGAGCCTGGCTGGTATCCAAGCATCCCCTCATCCAAGCCCAGGAGTGATGCATCCCAACAAAGTCAAAGTGTGCCAGAACTCTGTAGATGAACAAGTTGCTCCTGAACAAACACAAAAAAGAAGGTGAAGCACTGGCACAGGTTAGCCAGAGATGCCCATCCCTGGAAGTGTCCAAGGCCAGGTTGGATGGGGCACGGAGCGACCTGGGATAGTGGAAGGTGTCCCTGCCCACGGCAGAGGGCTGGAACTGGATGAATTTTAAGGTCTCTTCCAATCCAAAGTGTTCTGTGATTTGCTGAAATAAACAGAAACCTGGGCTCTTAAGATGACTTATTTAGCAAATGTTCATTATATTGCACAGCTGTGTGATTTATTGTGCATGGCTTTGTAGTTTATTGGGGCCTATAAAAGCTTGAATTAACCGGATTTACTGCTGACTTCCTTGATGAAAAAGAATATGCTTCCAGTAACGACATGACCTTTCCATCACTGGGGAGGGAAACAGAAAGGAGGAACAAGTCATAAACAACCTAAGTTTTGCTTATTCCTGCAGATCACCTGTTAAGCTGCTGTACTGTCTTAGTCAGGAGAGGTCACAGAACTTTCCTTTCTCCACTCATTTTGGCCAGGGTACCACTAACTTGCAATGTGTGTGTTCATAAAGCCCAATAAACTTGTTTAGAAAAGTGTCTCTTGCCTTGGTCACAGTTTTCCTCATCGCTGCCATCCACACAATCATGGATCCCATCGCAAAGCCATCGCACCGGGACGCAGTAGGCCTTGTTCCTGCACCGAAACTGATCTTCCTTGCACTCTGACACACAATCCATCTGTGGGAACACAGACATCAGCTCTGGGTTAATGAGTGGGAGCAACAACAACTTGTCCACGCTGCCAGGAGGGAGCAGTCCCTGATGGGAACCGCCCCAGAACCACACTTGGGGCTTGACTTTGAGAAAACAAATTTCTGCATTCCAAAACCTGTCCACAGAGCAGAGAAATGTACAACCATGGGGGTTAAGTTATCTGACAGCACTCAAAGGATGCAAGAAAACCCTATTTGCCCTTTCAATTATTTTGAGACCTAAAAAAATTTACAAAAAAAAAAAGTATCAGGAAAAAGAAACAAATCACCAGAAATGTGTCAGGTACCTCATCAGATCCATCAGCACAGTCCAAGTCCCCGTTGCATTTCAGGGATGCTGAAATGCAGCCTCCACTTGCACACACGTACTCACTTGAAGAGCAGGTTGGAGATGCTGGTTACAAACACATATTTTAGCATTAAGAAAAAGATAATTTATGAATAAATTGATTTTTAATTTAAAGTTTCCTTCTGGTTAATAGTGAGCTAACTCGTGTCTAAGCACTTTTGTAAACTACAATAAAATATTTGACAAATCTGAATTGTGGCATCTTAAATAAATTGCATAGTAATAGTGAAAAGGTATTTGTGTTTTTTTCACTTAGAAATTTAATTTTATTTTCTCCTTATGCTTTGCCAAGCATAAGGAAAAATAGGCAAATACACAAATGCATATATTCATAGAATTAGTACATTTTAAAAATTGCATTCTTTAAAATGGGCCTAGAGTTTAGCTAAATGTAGCTCATTTATAATTGAATAAGCTAAATTTTTAGAAAACCATCTCATTGGAAAGTATACATGATTACAATTAAAACACATAAATATTAAATAGGATATTTTAATATAAAGGTGGATATTTTTTGTTGCACTGTAAATCAGGAGAGTTTTGTCATAGGCTTTTATCAGTTACATCTAGCTTACAAAAAAATTAGGAAAGTTTCTGCAAAAATAAACAACTGTATTTTCCAAGAAAGCAAAAATAAAATAAAATAAAAATAACAATAATTTAATAGACAACAATCTCTGCATAAGGACTAATAAACTTTGAATTAGACCACAAAGCAAAACATTTCAGGACACAACAAGATTTCCTGATGTTTTCAGAGCAGAATTTTATATGTTGAGTATTTATTATCAAATTACAATTCAAAATAATTAAACACCTATGCCCCAACAATCTTCACACTGCAGGGCTGTACATAAGCAGGACTTTCAAAACACCAGTAGGAAGACACAATGATGCAAACTCAAAAGGTGAAGTATTTCAGGGGTTTTTTTTTGCACTTTCTCGCTGCTACTAGTGCCCAAGAAATCTTGATTTGATTATTTATATTCTTCCTTCACTCTGATTCATTTCTGGCTTCATTTTATAGCTCAGAATTATTTAAAACAATACCTGGCTCACAATTTTTCTCATCATCCCCAAGTTTGCAGTCCTCGTGCCCATCACATTTCCATTTTGCTGAGATGCACTGGCCATTGGAGCACTGGAACTGATCCCTAGAACAGCCTGTTTCACAATACCTCTGGTACCAAAGAAACAACCAATAAACAAGATCAAGAGTTTATATTAAACATTGGTAAATATGCAGCTGGTGACAGAAGTTACAGCCCATAATCCTCCATGTTATGAAATATGTAGTAATTAAAGTCTTGTGAAATGAAATATATTAGTGGATATGATTCAAAATGGTGGCTCACATGCTCTAAATAGCTGTGACCTGAGGTCACAGCATTGATAGGCAACGAGAAGGGAAAAAAGGGAAAAAAAAAGAACAGAAAACCAGTGCAGTATTATCCAGTGAACTTCTGACACATAACAAGCAGTCTTCATTGTTCTCTCAAAAAAATCTCTCAAACCAAACCAGTGCTGTGTGTAAAAAGAATGGTTTCCCAGTCAGGACACAAAGTATTAATATGATGGGAAGAGGTTTAGATCACTGCTGGGACAAGAAAATGTAGAATACTCTTCAACTTTACTTGATTTATTTGTATGTTTTCTTTTTAGAATAATTACATCAAGAGGTTTGGTTTTAATTTAGTAATGATATTTGCATGCAGGGATTCATGTGTAGAGTTCCCACTGCTGCCTTTTAGAAAATTTATATGCAAGAATCCATTCTCCAACAATTTAAAACCACTAATTCTCCAAAGAAATACTTTTTCTGGAAGATGCCTACCTCATCTGAGCCATCTGCACAGTCATAGTCCCCATCACACCAGAATCTTGCTGAAACACAGTCTCCATTTGCACAAGGAAAATCTTTCAAAGTGCATGTTTGAGGCTCTGAAGAAAGAAAAGAAAAAGCAGTAGACTTATTAGCATTTGTTTAAATCAATCAATATAAATAAATATCAATCCCCCCAGCCAATAGATATAAATAAATATAAATATCCCCCCCAAGGAATAAATATGAAAAACTCAAAACAATTACCTTGCAAATTATAAGGAGTCATTTTCTATGGGGTTTTATTCCACAACATATTTTAACTAAATTTCATTTACATATAGTAAGATAAAATACTTTCATTACGTTCATACATTTGGGTTCTACCAAATTTTTTTGCAAAACAGCAAGAGGTTAAGT
Organism: Geospiza fortis; assembly: GCF_000277835.1. Lineage (NCBI taxonomy): Eukaryota > Metazoa > Chordata > Aves > Passeriformes > Thraupidae > Geospiza > Geospiza fortis. Next base: position 3,477,720 of record NW_005054298.1, on the reverse strand, counting down.
ATATATATATATTATGAATTTCAACCCATGTATGCGATTACAGGGTTTGTGAGATGTGCACCAGAGACCAGAAATACATTTTGCATGTCAATATCCAATGTAATTAGAACTAAGCAGATTTCTGACTTTCCATCACACAGTAGCACATCATTTATCACACAGTTTTTAGTGTGTGTGCCAAGAATCGGCTTCCCCTGTGCTCAGCATTCAGGGAAATGGCAAAGGGAACACAAAATTTGGTTTTTCAAATAAAATGAAAATTTTCCCTACTGCTGACACAGAAACATTGGCAAGGGGACCTCTGGGGAAGAGTCCCACAGGAGAACATCATATGCTTTCCTCCTGAGAATGAGGACCACTCCAAAAGACATTTTTTGGATGCTGGAGCATTAGAATAAGAAAAGATAGAGAGGTATTACGGATTTAGGAGACGTTAAACAAATCTCTATATGCAATTTAGATCTGCCAGTCAGAGGGTATGGGGAAGAAAAAAGGACTTAAAAGGCAAAAAAGGATTATTTGTGGGATTATTTCCACCACAGGAAACAATGCGTTATGTAAATGATGTAAAATCAATAATAAGGATTATTTAGTAAAACCTTTTCAGCAGAGAGATGGGGAACAGCAAATGACAGTGACTGGACCAAAGGAAGAAAGGGGGGAAAAAAAGAGACAGAGAAGACAGCAACAATGGATAGCAATAAATTGAGAAATGCTGAAGGGTCCTTTAGTGAGTTATGGAAGCTGCAAGCATGAATGCTTTTGTAAAATGTGCCGAAGTAAACCGAAGACAAAAGCAGAGGCCCAAACAGAGAAAAATTTGGTAAATACCAGCATAAGAATACACTACACACACAAGTTACATGGATGTAACAAACTTCATGTATTTTGTTTGTTTGGTTGGTTGGTTGGTTGGTTGGCTTTCCCAGGATTTATAAAAATCAAAAACTGTTCCAGGAAAGGAATAGCTTTAATCAACATTTCCACTGCCTTTTTTCCACTCTTTACTTCATAAAAAATACACAAAATGACTCTGTTTGAAATTTTTTAAGAGAAATTTCATTTTTTGGATAGGAACAAATTTTAATTTTGAAGTTGTAGGAAAGTCATTTTAAAAGCACATCTACAGCAATTGCATCAGTTCTCCAGAAATATTTCAGCAAATCAAAGGTTGGCGTTTATGTGGACTCAGATTATATGCAAACTACCTCAAAATTCTTTTTAAAGTGTAAACTCTAGCAAATCCCTGACATTTGATTCTTTTTGTTTTCAACAAGCCAAGAAGGAGAATTTCATGATATGATAAAATATAGAAAGAAAATAATTCGTGGGAAAAGTAATTCACAAGCAAAAAAACCATTTACCATGTTTCTATATTGATTGGAAAAATACAAGCAAATACTTTTGCTATACTGCTAATAAATTATTTATAAGCAGAGATTTGATACTGGAAAAAAAATGTACACAAAGAGCTAAGTACTCAATTCTCTGTTTGCAAAAAATATTTCTTCTGCTGCTGGGATCCAGCTCTGTGATTTACATATGAACACAGAAAAGTATTTTTCCATCAGTGCTCAGATTGTTAGAAAGGAATAATTATTAATACAAAACAGTATTAAAGGAACAACCTTTAATGATCTTCTATAAACCCGTGAAGGACAGCATTCTTTAGCTTTTGCTTTACCAAAACACTGGAACTCCTTCCCAAGAAAAGCATTTGGGATATAAACCTATCCCAGGACAAAATTAACCAATTTGTTTTCTTGGCAACTTGTAGAAGCAACAAAAGAGCATTAGGAAGAACTTGTAGCAGCACAAATATTTTCACACTGATTGAATTCATGTCCTGCTACAACATTATTGTGTTTGCTTTGCTTCAATGGTTACAGTACCTTACATTTTCTTTTAATCAACTTAAATTTAAAAAAAAAATACATGGTGCTTTCTTTTTAGGTTAGATAGATAGAATAAGATTAATTCCAATGGAGTTTTCCTCTTTTGGACTTTCCTGAAAGAGAAAACTCTATTTTTGCAGTAATTTGTTTTTAAAAATCCAAATAAACTCTGAAAGCAAATTCTGCCTCCAGACAGATATTACCTCAGAAGAGTTAACAATGTATCCTACATCTTATTGTGAACCCATGATGGACCAATATCCAAGCTAAAAACTCTTATTTCACAGTGTCCAAATCTAGTTAAAAAACAATAGACTGTAAGACAAATAATGACAAAAGCTCTTATAAGGAGCTGTATCAGCTATGAAAAAATGCCTGATCTCCAACTGCTCGATAATCTGAATTAAAAGTAAATATTCCAATTAGTTTACCTTTATCAGTTAGTTACGGATCAGATTTCTTACCTCTGAAAAAGAATCATAAACACGGTTCAGAGGTAAAGTGATAAGCATTTGTTAACAAGGAATGTGGGTCAAACACTACCTGCTCATTACATGTTAAAAACTGAATGGGTGTGAAAAATTATTAGTGCTCTATCATTGTGCCCCATTAAGACTTCATTATGTTACAACCAGAAGAGTGAATTTCTTGCATGTGAAGAAACTATAGAGAAAAGTGTAAATGCTTGAGATTAATTTCTATAATTCAGTGAATTCATTCCTCATTCTTGAGAAACAACTCATTTTCTGATATAGTTCCCTGACAGCCTTTTGTATATTATATTCATGGATGCCATGAACAATTTATCTCACTGTGCAATGCAACTTATTTTGTCAAATGCTTTTGAAGTTCTAATTTCATATATATTTGTTTCATTAGACATTATTCTGTAAGTGGCTCGATGGTCTATAAAAATTTTATACAACTATTTCAAACAGCTGAACAGTATTATGTACTGTCCCTGTGCTTCCAAGATTTTGGATTTTAAAACTGTGCCAGCCTACTGTGTTTAATTTAAACAGGAGAATCTATAGCTAGAATTGAAGTATGCATGTAACAAGCAAAAGCAAATTAAAAAAAAAAAAACCAACCCTAACACCTATTTTACCTTTAAAAAGAAACTTACACCTTTTCACTAATTCTATGCATTACAATTAATTATAAATTGCTGTATCTTCAAGTCTAGAGAACAACCAAGAACTGAATCTATAACTTAGCTATTATGTGGACAGAAATCTGGCTAACATAGTATTTTTTTTCTTAGAGACTTCAGATTATTTCTCTCTCCTTATTTGAACTTTTAAATATAACTTTGTAGTATGATGATCTGATCTTTAAGGAAGAGAATCATTACTGCTGGATCATACACATGGCTAATTCCAGATATGATATTCAGTACTTATTTTGCCAACAGCAACAACATTTTGTGGAAGTTTTTGTTTTTTTCTTTTTTTTTTCAAATTTTCAACAAATTGCCCAGTCCTGTAGATTAACACCACCACAGCAAAACTATCACTCTCTATTTGATTTCTACATGAGAATAAAAACATAAAATAATTTTTTGCTACTTGTAGAACAGAAAACTGACACTAATAATCAATTCCTAAGTAAAATCTCCCACAAAGCTAAGAAAGCTTTTGTGCGCCAACCCACCTGGGGTACAACAACAAAAGGCTCTGAGTGATTACTGAGATACACAACATTTCCCCTTTTTTATGTACCACAGCATTGCTGCTTGCAGTAATAAAACTCACACTCATTTTCAAGTGCAGGGAGTAATTACCAGGCAGACAAATCCACTTTAACCTCCCAAGCTGAATGAGACACTCTGTGCCTATGGACACCACATCTTGGACTGGAGAAAGGGGCAGCAGCATCCACTCAGCATTAGAATGCCTAATTTATTAATCTTTCTAGCTCATCACCTTTGAGATACTAAATATACACTCATGGTATACAATCAGGAATGTGTACTCAAGATTATGTGCAAGAAAAAGATATTAAATTTGTGCATTTCTGAGTAAAAAGGAATAAAAACACCCACAGCAATTGTCAAGAGAAAGCACTTCAGTACTAGTTAGGGAATGTCCCTCTTGAAATATTTTATAAAGACAAAAATTATTAGATAAAATCATTACAAATTTTTCATTTCTTCCTGAGACCCAGATGAAAATTAACTCCCTGAAAGTGGTATTACAGAGATTTATTAGGCCTTCAGGTTCCTCATGGGTAGGGGAGAACTGGGTAACTGATCTACTTTGAATAACCACATCTACTTCTCAATGCAATTAAATAGTAGAGAAATTGACCTCTCAATATGAAACAAGGCAAATCATCTCAATACAATGAATATAACAAGCAGGAAGTGTTTGATCAAAATTCCTTGTTAAAAATGCTTATCACTTCACTTCTTAACAGTGTTTATGATTCTTCTTTAAAGATAAGAAATCTGATATGTAACTAACCGATAAAGGTAAAATAATTGTAATATTTATTTTCAATTCACCAGAATATTAGGCAGTTGGAGGTGAGGCATCTTTTCATAGCTGATACAGCTCTTTATAAGAGTGAACAGAATTGGAGAATTACAGCAAGGGACATTTTCAATTGTGGCCAGCTGATTTTCAGCAGATCAGAGGGTGCTGAATGAAAACACACACCTTTGTTTTATCAAAATTCAAAAGTTTCCTCTTGCATGTTGCCAACCAGACTCTGCTCTAACATGGACCAAGGTAAAAGTTACTTACTACAGTTTTCTTCATCAGAATTATCTCCACAATCATTCTGGCTGTCACATCTCCAGTGATCTGGAATGCAGTTGTTGTTTTTGCACTGGAACTCATGAGGTCCACAAGTTTTTTTATCTGTAATTAGGGTGAATAATATTTACAGCATTGCAAACAAAGAGTCAAAATGAGAAAGACTCCCACTAAATGCATTATAAAGTTACTGGATACATATAAGGATAAGCAACCTTCAATACTTGAAGTTTTACTTTCAGGAATAATTTTTTTCTCATAACATTCTTTAAACTTCTATTTATGCATTCACACCTTAATCTTAAATTTTATTAAATTAAAATATGCAGTGTATAAACAGTCACATAAAATTAAAAAAATGAAATTCAGAAGGGGTCACAAGAGAGAGTATTAGTACACTGAATCTCAAGGACTGAATTACCTTTTCCTTGAATTTATCTGTAAGATTGTTCTAAAAGAGATCAGATCACATGGTTTACCACTGGAATATTGATTTGAAAAATGTACAAAATAGGTATTTCTCAAAAGTTATTTTTGCATATAATAATTTAGAACAGAAAATTTTGCACTTTTAAATTTTTACCTACCGATGGACTGGATTGGATGTCACTCCTATGAGGTAAAACATTACAAAGCCTATAGTGCTGAACTGAGGGAAATTTCCTCAGGTTCTGTATTTTCAGTGAGCTTTTCTATTTACAGAGGAGCATTGGAAGCCTCTTAGAGATACATGAACAGCTGAACTCCTCCAGCAGGAAGGAGCTGCCTCTGTGTTTTGTGTGAGACACTCTTGAATAATTTGTTCAGCTTCTAAGGACTGAGATGAAATGAAGTAAATTAAAAAGTTATCAGTGACATTTTCATTGGGGGAGGGAAAAAAAAAGGTTTGCTTTGTAAAAGCCTCAATGACATATTTAAAATTACATGTCACAGTGATTTTGCACTAGAAAATGTTTAAATTTCCGTTAGGCAAAGTCAAAACGTGTCAGAGCAGCTTCACTCTGCTCTCGGGGCAAGCCCAGGGCTGCTGATGACCAACAAACAGCAGCTCCAATCACCTGATTCCTCTGCTGCTGAACCACAAAGCAGAGATGCTGATTTGATGCTAGGGGCCAAATGTTGCATTTTCTCTGTTGTTTTAGGTGTGGCTCTGGAACCAGACTGATAAAACCACATTTGAGTACCAAGATTGGCGTTGCAGCTCAAAAATCTGGTCACTGCAATTCTGCCTTTTGTGTTTGTTCCTTGCTCTCTGCCAATGTCACAATTACAGTAACTTTTCATCCAAAGTATGGTTTTTTCCATGATATTTTTCAATATTACAATCTATGGTACTTTGATCATGATATTTAAAACACTTGCACTGCCAAGCAATTAAAAATATTTAACATTAGAAAACATAAAAATATTCCTGCCAAACTCATGACATTCTTGTATTTTCATTCTGTAGCTCTGCGAAGGAAAAAGTTTCAAACCTGAAATCCATCCTATGTTTATTAAAACACTTCCAGTAAAGTCTGCAATCTCCCACTAGAGTATTTGCCCACAAAATGAGTTGTAGCACTAATGACAGATAACATCACAGCAACATATAAATATTCTATTTATCCTTTCACACTCAGTACAAATACCAAAATCTAATCAGTAATACACAGAAGCCAGAGATGACACCCATTCATTTCAGTTACCTGAATATGAAATATATCGTTTCTTACACTTCATAAAGAATTATTTAGTTCTCAAGCATGCTAAATCCATTTGGTAGCATTTAGTTTTCTATACATGTGAAGAAAATCTAGATTTTTTAATTTATCCAGCCTTAAGCTCTGATTGCCACTTGAATGTTAATCTTTCTCTTCATACTTTACTCCTACCAAATATAAAGGAATATAATTTTTTAAAATACAAAATATTTTGCATGTTTGTAAGGCTCTCCTTTCTTCACAAATCTGAAAAGTTCATTTTTCCTCTGGGTTGAATGATCTCTGGTAGCTGACAATGTCTTACAAACCAGATTTGCTTGTCTTGTATTTCTTTCTTCACTTTATTGAGAACTGAGGGAAATAGAAACTGAGATAGAATATAACAAAGAGAAAATTTTGGGAAAGTTGTGTAACAATTACTTGATCTTTGAGAACAATGGATTAATTCACCTCAAAGGAAACAGTGCAAGACCTTCTTCACTGGGAATTGTGCAACCATGAAAAGCACATGGGGGCCCGCACACGTTTTGTCATCTCTGCCTTCAGCACTAAATTGCCTTCTCATTTTTCTTAAAGTGAGACCCCCTTAAAGTGTGAATGTTCAGAAAGAGATGGTGCAAAGGCAAAGGAGCAAGCACTGATAACTCCATTTTCATACTGCTCTCTTCAAATTGTTATTAAGAGATTCGCTGACCTGCTGTAACAGGCACAGCCCTTCCTTAGAAATCTGTGTGACCTGAGGGAGCTGCTGCTGGGTTGGGTTCACTTTTTCGTGCATATTGAACTAGGATTTTATTCTAGAAATACTTCTAAATGAGCATGAGAAAAACAGGATGAAGGCTTAAATGGGGAAACAAAAACAAAACAAGGCAAAAAAAAACCCATCTACATTTTGATTCAAATATCAATCCCTGTGAAGAAAACCACTAATCGTACACATTGCTCTTCTTTGGGGATTTTAAATCCATATATTTTCACAAGGGTTCATTTGTGTGTGTGTGTGTGTGTGTGTCTAAGTGGGATAAAATCCAAAACTAAAAGGAATTTGCTTTTGATCCAGGATCAGCTGGCTGTCCTAGAGCTTGGCAGGCTGTCACCCATGCTGGAGACAGGAAATTAGAAGCCTACTGAAGGAAGTTTAAGATTATATAATGAACATCCTTCAAGTGCCTCAAAGAAAATATTCTTTGTCATCAGGAAAAAAAGCCTACTTTTTACTTTCACAGCTAAAAAAAATCAATATTTTAAAAAGTGAGAAGGAAAAAAGCAGACATGCCAATGTTGACACATCAGGAAAATAAAGACCTGAAACACACGTAGCCTTTAAAGAATATTATAAAATCACTTTTCAAGACCACACGCAGCTTTCTTCAGATTCTAACTCAAACTGGTCCATTTTGATGTAAAGTATCAAAGTTGTGAGCAAGGACTAGCATAATCTAATGGCTTTCAATAATTGCCTGGACTGTTAGCACAAATGAACTCTATCTCTTGTTCTCTGAGAAACACCAGACACTCCTAGAGAAACCCACATTTCCTGATTCTGGATTCTGCCTCAACTGTCTGAGTTGGAAAGCAACCACAGAAGAATAAATACATTTCCACTGCTTCTAGAAACGTGCTCAGTGTAATATCTCCAATAACGCACAGCAGCAGAAGTTGACTAAGCAACATACATATGGCCAGGCAGCACTCAAACAAAAAGAGATTCTTGTACACAAGTTTTGCATTGCAGACATTTTAGAAATGAACTCCTAAGAATAACAAATTAGTGTTACATCAACATATGTAGATCCTTCTTATACTCATTCATATACTTCATAGAATTTAATTCTATCAAACTTTGTACTTAAAAATAACAATCTTTAACTTGAAAAATAAAATGCAGAAGACCAAATTGTGTTGAAACTACTGCCATTGTAAGGTCATTTAACCATATTTCAAATGCTACAAAAATATGGAAAACTTCAAAATGTGATTAAACACATCCTGTTCTTGTCAAGGCTTAGCTGTTCCATGTGTACTCAACCATGTTTGGCATAGAAATTGTGACTATGGATAAATTTTTGTCTCCTCCAACACAAAAAACAAGAGCAGTGTATGCAGCCAGGAGATTAAAAATAAAAATGTGGGTGTTTTTTCAGGGAACTGTGTGGTTAAGCTGAGGGACACCTCACTGAAGCATGTTGTGAAAACTTTACAAAGGGAAAAAAAGTGAAATCTATGATGAATTATTGTAAACAGAGACATATTTGACTGACAATGTCTCTGATTCTCCAGTTGTTAGAGGATGGAAGGGTATTCCAGGGAGGTTTCAGGATGGGCCTGCTTTGCTCACATATTCCTGCCAGAGACAGGACAAAAGTCAAGATGAGTCTCAGATATGAACCAACACCTCCAGCTGGATATGTTGTGATTTAAAGAACCTTTTGAGCTTGGGATTGCACAGGTTGTTTCTCTATAGTAATTTGAATAATTTTTATTCTATCTACTATAAAATGATGGTTCAGAGCAAAGTACTTAATTCTAAACACAATTTTTCCTTTTTACTGTCAGTATTATTTCTTTTTCTCTTTAAAAAAAAAGTGAATTGAGGATTAAATATTTTACAATGAAAACACTAGATGAAATTTACGACCATTTGTGCCACATGGGTGTGCACAGGTTGGCCAAAATGTGAATCCACAGTTTGGAAGCTTGGAATGCTGTCCCAATTGGAAAGCCACAGCATGCTGGAGATCCAGATGATGTGGAATGGTGGAGGAGAAAGCAGCTGTGCCGTAGATCAGAAAGTGAGCAGTGCAGGGCTGCTTCAATAACAGCCCAGAAGTGGAAGTGAAGCTTCATCTCCTTTGCATTCACTGTTCCTTCAAGACAAATGATTCCTTGCAATGTAAATTTCTCACCAGTTGACAAGAGTAATTATTTTCCCCGTCCTGGCAATTCAGATTATGGTCTTGGATTTTCAGTGTTACGAAAGTTCATTTTCCCAGGCATATTTGCCACCTTCAGCATTTTTTATACATGCTCATGTGTCAATTATTTGAAACACATCCATGGAAAAGCAGCTCAGTGCTTTGTCCTTGACTGTAGCCTCTAGTTTTGTTACTCTGTTGTCCCAGAGATAAACTTGTCCAGACGCAGGTGTTTCACCAAACCATTCACTGATGCATGGATGAATAATGGGGAGAGCTTTAAATGTGCCATATTTGTCTTGTTCTCCTCCACCTCAGACCATTTTTCTGTATTTTCCTTTATAGACCAGTCTTGGAAGTTTCACAAGTGTTTTTGCACATGGTTGGTGTGTGCCTTGCACTGACACCCATCTTCAGGGATTTTCCAGCAGTACTGATCCACTCACTCTGATTGTCTGTAATCCATTTCCCAGGCAGAATATTTATATCTATTATTTTCTCTAATTACAACAATAAGAGCTGACTCATAACTCCCTGGAGCTCACAGAGCCATATCAAGTTAGAAACTGCTCTGAACCTTTCCATGCCATCAGCCTTAACCACCAGGGTTTGCCAATTATTGTATTTTTGCTATTTATGAACTTCAGCAGCAATTAAGTGCAGACTGAACTGATAGAAACTGGATAAAACTGTGAGAAAAATAAAGAATATCACCTTATCCTATCCAGCCACATTCTGTACCACTTCTATGACTCTAAATGAGAGCCTCATTTGCAGCTCCTGCCAATAAAGAAGTGGTACAATAGGAATTTTATGAACTACTCATACAAAGATTGCCATTCAGTAAAAACTGGACAAGCCAGAGAGGTTTCAGATATGTACTATCAAACACTGAAAGAGGATATAAAAAGTGGAATGATCATTTCCTTTTGCTAAAACTATCTCAAGCCACAGCAACAGATGCAGAACCACTGGCATACTCACCACAGTTTGCCTCATCTGACCCATCTGCACAATCTGGGTCTTCATCACACACCCACAGCTTGGAAATGCAGTGTTTGGTTGTTTTACACTGGAAGTGGTCTGGAGAACAGCTGTTTTCAGCTTTAAATAAAAGAATTCAGATCAAAATTAGAAATTTCTGCTAATATTTAAAATACGTGTTTTAAAGAAAAAAATTAAGGATTCAAGAATCTGAAATTTGGTATCTCTAGCATGAATTATATAATATCTGTAAGAAAAAAGCATTCAGGTTTATACTCTTTATAGTTTTGTCATTTTCTTATATATTATTTCATATAAATGTAAGGTAAAACAAATATAATTAATAAAGCGCTTATTGTGATATTCTTTTAACAGCAAATAGACTTACCATGGATAGAATCAAACCATGCAAAAATCAGACAAGTTTTTTACCTTACCTTTCTAAAGTGCCAGTTATAAATTCTGAGAGTCAGTTTATAAGACTAAGGCAGCTCTGGATGCTTTGATCAAAAACAGAATCAAAATTATGCATGATTTTTGTGAAATTCTGTCCTCTGTTAAATTGGGCAAATGTTGAGAAAAGCTTGACAAGTATTTCACTTTATCAGTTCAGAACAACAATTTTTGAATGAATCCTGCAGCAAGAAGAAGATGCAAAGATGCAGCTGAGCTTTCAGCCTATGCTTAAAGGATGGTCTAAGTTAGAGTTTAGCTGCATTAACCTTAGAACAGCCATTTAGAAAAAAAACAGAACCTCGGAGCACACATGTGATTCTAGATGTTCTTTACAGATATGTACTCCAAATAATTTTAAACTGAATTGACCATAGGGGAAAACCAGGAAATGTTTGATAAGGTTTTCCCACATGAATGTATGTCCCACCTTCATCTAAGGAATTCTGTAGTGCCTTTAAAAACTTTCTTACCCCTGTTGAAAAGCAATTTGCTCCCTGATATTACCATTCTTGTTTCTTGGGTTTGCTAAGATGAAAAATTTTAGGTTTGCTAAAATTTGGTGTATTATTTTTTTTACTGTCACATTTCCATAGACTTGGTATGTTCCTAACTGTACCACAACAAATAATTCTGATCCTCAGCTAGGACACATCACCAGGGGATTTCACAGTGCTTCACAAGAAACAACAGCACAATGACCTTCATTGTACATTTGGAATGCCTTCTGTGTGAAATGTGACTTTGAAAAAGTCACCTGGTAAGCAAAACAGAACAGTGGCAGAGATAAAAAAACAACAAAAAAAGAAAGTATTTATGGATCCCAGACTGGTGACATTAGAGTGAATCTCACCTGTTACCTGTCTTGTGCCAGGAGCCCAAGTCAATAGGAACTCACAGCCCCTGAGCTGGAGACTCTGCTGCTCTGATTTAACTTCTGCCAGCTACACCTCAAGGTTTTTGGGAGATTTCCATGTACCATGTGCAGTTCTTTCCAAGGGGAAAAAGTAATCTCCCTTATCTTTCACAGGAGCTTTCCTGATCCCTCTTAATCAGTTTTTAAAGAAACTCAACATGCGAACCAACATAAAGAGCTTTCTGCAAAACTTGTATTTACATCTCTCCGGAGCAGTTTGGAAGACAGCCATTAAACATAACCATCCACAAAGCCTTTCTGTCCTTAGCAACCCTTCTCCCCTTGAAGAAGGATTTGTCCCTTGCAGAAATGCAGCACATGCAAAGCTTGAGAAAGCTGATCCAGAACAAGCAGCTCAGATCAGCAGCAGATCCGAGCAGTGAAATCAGTAAAACACAGAGCTACATTTCAAGGCAGCCCCATCATCTTTGTTACAAAATGATCAGACACAAACTCATTCAGCAAATTTCCATTATAAATCCAAAAATATTTTCCTCACTTATATCTAAGAAATGTAAAGTGAAAGCAAATGTGTGAAAAGTAAGTTGCACTAAAAGCTGAGCAAATGGAAATCCAGTTACATAGATAAATTAATGAAATCCCCAGAGAAAGAGGAACAGAAAAGGTAAAAATAAGCAATGAAAGAACATGAATTTAGAAGGAGCTTTGGATCTACAGCTTTTCCAACAAAAGTGTCTGAAAAACATCTTTTTCCATTGAAAGGTATTGCTGCAAGGCATGGCAGATGAAAGCCTCAGGAAGATGAGTCACTTATGAGGTGGTTCAGAGTAAAATACATGTTTCAACCACAGTCAAAAACCCAATTAAATGCCTGAAATTGTTTTTACCCCTCTCTTCTTTGCAATGAATTTAAATTTGGAGTTAATAAATGCCATTTTAGTTTGCTCTTTAGTATTTGAAGTATTGCTCACAAGTCCTGTGAATTAACTGTTTGCATTTTCTCAAATTGTTTTAGAGGACATTTACAGTGTTTTACTCCAGCTCCCTGTTTAAAACCAGCTACAGAGCAAAACTCTTTAAGCATAACTTACGACAGTCTCTTTCATCTTCTTCATCACCACAGTCATCCTGGCCATTGCATCTCAGGTTTATTGGGATACACTTCTGGTTCTTTGTGCACTTGAATTGCCCCGACAGACACACGTGCGTGTCTGTAAATTGAAGGGAAACAAAAAGAACAAGTTAAAATTATTAAAAATTGAAAATATTCAAAAATCCAGATGTAGATGAAGAAAAATGATGTTTGTTGACAGAGTGTGAAACATGACATTTAAAGTTTGGCCTGTTTCTGAAGCCTGCAGTGCATACAAGCACCTACCACAGTTCAGTTCATCAGAATTGTCCCCACAGTCGTTCTCTCCATCACAGATAAAGGCTGGGAGAGCACAAAGCCCAGTTCCACACTGGAAACGTCCTGGCTGACATCTGAATTCAGCTGGGAAAAGACAAAACTGCTTATGAATACTACCAGAGCAATGGTTAAAGTCTCACTATTGCTGTTCTTACCTCGTGGACTACTCAAAAATACCTATAAACTTGTATTTCCTTTATAATCTTAATCTGAGTATATATTAGTAATTAAAGAGCACACATATGATTGCAAGACTAATTTCAAAGTCTGATATCTTTAATTTGTGCAGCTCTAGTTACAGTGCTAATACCACAGAGTGAAAACCCTCTGCAGGTTGAAGCTTACCAAAGGCTCAACAGAGATCTGTAATTTCAGATCTAAAGTCTTGAGTTCAAGTGTGCTTTAAAAAACTCCCTATCCCACTGCAATTCTATTTCCCAAGAAAGGAATTGTTCCTTCTCTAGCCACTGTCATTAGAAATAATGAGCAATTATGTACCTCTATAGTAATATTATATATAAGCATAGAGCAGCTTAAAGTAAAAACCTATGTAGAATGATTACATATGGTAAAATTTGCTTCAGAGGCCTCTGCAGCAGGAGAAGAGAACTAATTATAAAATTGTAAAAATAGGGGTGAGGGATTTCAATACAAAAAAAAAATCAAATTAACTGTTAATGAACCAGAAGATTGTAGAGCACACAGAGCATTTTTTTCAAGTACAAGCTTAAGGAAGGAAGGCAGGCAAGGATCACAGGGAGAACATTGTTATTGCTCAGAAAACTGCAGTGAAGAATAATGTGTATCTAAACGTCTACAATTGCAACAAAACACAAGCAAATGAGATTCGAATCCCACATTTTTATTACACAGAAAAAAACCCGCCCAAATAAACCTGTCAGAACTTTGTGTTCATGCAAAGAATTCCACAACTTCAAAATCAAAATCTTTGGCAAAAACATAACTGGGATGAAGTAAAGGTTTCAAAGATGATTTTCCAAAGATCTTAAAAGACTCAGAGACCAAGGAGCATAAACAGAAGTGTCCACAAAAATCCTCTTCCTAAACTCATTTATAAAGTGTTCTGTTTGGTTTGGGCCCTGGTGACAGAGCCAGCCCCAGAGCAGCGCGCACTCACGGCACTCGGCGGGCTCGTCGGAGCCGTCCCCGCAGTCATCCACCGTGTCACACTTCCACCAGAACGGGATGCACTTGTCGGTTTTGCAACGGAACT
>NW_005054298.1:3406775-3463462 GCF_000277835.1 Geospiza fortis | reverse complement strand
ATTCATTCATTTATTTATAAGCAGGAATGGCGCAGTTTATGAAAATCATCTCCGCTGTGAGACAGGAGCTTCGAAATTTAACTTAAGCTAGAAACCAATTTTGGCTTTAGTTGGAGTATGTTGTTTAAACTTGTTCAATCTGTTAACTTGTTGTGCTCGCAAAAGAGAAACAAAGAGCTTCTCTGCAGGGAAAACAATGGAGATTCAAAGCTGCTTAGAAAAGTGCAAGCAGCCAAGCTGAAGAGAAATAAAGAGGGGCCCCACTGACCTTGGGGCTAAAACAAACAGAAAAGCTGAATCCGGGTTACAAGCACCACATTACACCTATGTGACTGAAGAACTGTGCAGGCTCATAAAAATTGATAAAACAGTTTAATACATATGCATATGCAACAACTTAGAGGGATAAAACAGACTCAGGAATTTTTGGAGGTACACCTGTCCTTTAAAAGAAGGTATCCCACATCAGCCCAATGCTAAAATGAATCATACTGATATTACAACTTTTACAAGTTGTGGAGTGGTTTTTTTCCCCAAATCAGCTGCTTGAGGTGATGTATAGATAACTTTCTGGCTGATAATTTTATAGAACTTGTATTTTAAATTTGGGGTTTTTTTATTTGGAGATATTTGGCACTGAGGTTGCCAAAGCGATAAAAATCACTGTAGTTTCGATGACCGTGTTATGCTGGCTTACAATGCCTCAACACTAACTGCTCATTACATTTTGCTGCATTCTGTGATTCTTGAAGGTCTTATTCACAGCAAACACTTCAATTCTGCTTTTGTAGACTGTTGAAGCAGACAATATCATTTTTCCAGATAAACCCAAACACCCACAGTCACAGAAAAGAGCCTTAATGTGTGGTGTTGTGTACAGTATTGCTTACATTGTTTGAATTAAATGAACAAACCAAATGTAAAGCCTTCCAGACTTTCAAAAGGATAAAACATCTGTAGAAAAAACTGAAAAATCCTTTGTAAGAAGGCTGTGTATTCACTCTCTACGCAGGTGACTGTTCTGACTGAAAGAAGAATGCAAACAAAACAAATGGAACAAACTGATGTAATTTTCTAGGGCTAAACCTAAAAGCTGAGTACATTATGTGGCTCATGTCAGAGATAAAAATCTGGGTAGATTATCACTCAGCATTTAAGAAATGTTGGTTTTCCTACCTCATGTCTCTATGAACACAGAAAGGAAAGAAACCAAGAGATTCAGAAGGGCAAGGCATCTCATTTTCTGTCTGGGCAGCTTTTTTACACATTTTAAAAATCGTTGATTATTCAATAAAGCTGTAATTAAATGGTATATTAAATTTGGCGCCTTAGCTCAGTTTATCTTTTCCGCCAAGAAAAATTAGGTTTCAAAGTCATTTATGATATAGAACCTATAGCTGAAGCTACATCATTCCTGTAGCACCTTGAGGGACCTGCTGTGTAACAGGCTGGGCTGAAGGGCAGCTGTTACTGCCCCAACACAAATCTGCAGCTCAGAGGGGTCAGCAGGAGGATGCCAAAGGCAGGAGACAAATAGAAACTCAGACAATTGTCATTCCTTGTGTTTTCTACTTGTTCTGCTAACCACATGGGAATTCAGGCTGTCAAAATGGCATCAGAAAGTTATTTCCAGGAAATAGGCACTAACTCTGAGATGTTGTTATGAAGATACTTGCATTCCCTTCTAAACTGCAGAGACAAAACCCTGAAAAAATCAGGGATCAGGGCCATATGGGTCTTAAGTGGATGGAATTTTGGTGTTCAAAAGTCTTTCTTTTATGTAATAGGGAATACAGCTTAGTGTTTTAATTAATTTTTTCTGTTTTACCTATTGGATTGTTTTTAACACAAATCTATAATTTCCAATCTTTCTAACTGGACTGAGCTTGTTTTCTTTTTTTAATGCAAAGTTCATTCATGCATCCCAAATCACTGTTACACACACTTTGTATTTTGATATTTCAGACAAATGTTTTTTCAAGGCTATTTTTACGGGTTTAGCAGCTGTATTTGTTCTGGTGACTGGCAGGAACACCAACATTTGAAAGTGAACAAGTCCTGTATTCTCTGGAGAAAAAACCATTTGCAAGTGTTTCCCACTTGCCTTGGAGATGAAATGCTCTGTGGAATCTTGTCCAGATGGGATTCCTGCTTCAGATGCATTTGCAGAGGGCTTTGGCCACAAACCATGGCAGGCAGGACACTGAGGGGAGGGGACACCTGACCAGGCCATGGTGGGAAGAGTGGGCTCATAGGAGTTAGAATTATGCAAATAGAACCATCCTGTATTTGGTCAAGTTTCCAGTTCTCCTTCTCTGTTGGTTCAGGACTTTTTTCTTACAAGGTGGTGTTCTGAGCTCACCTTCCTGCCTGGACCTTGTGCCCCTATACCTGAGTGTGTTTGCTTTGCCCAAGGGGCTTTTGCAATCCAGACTCTGTACCCTGCACCCCCTTTGTCATTTTTGTTATTAAAGCTTTTATTTTCCAGGCTAGACCCATCGCTCCCACTCTTCCATTAGCCAGCTCCTCCTGGCTAAGCCGAGCAGGGAGATCACCGCGAGCTTGCGAGCTCACAATGCTCCAAGTGCCCCCCTGAGTGCTGAGCTCCTTTTGAAGCTCCCCATTCCCTGGGTGAAGCCAGCATTCCCTGTTCCACATCAGGAGCAGAGCAGCCCAACCCCCTGCCCCCCATACCTGGCTGGCAGTGCAGTTGGACAGGCACGTCCTGTTGTCCGCGGCCAGGTAGAAGTTGGTGGGGCAGGCACAGGAGTGCAGCTTGTCAGGGGCCAGCAGGCACAGGTGGCTGCAGCCACCATTGTTCAGCGTGCACACGTGTCTGGACACTGTGGACAGAACAGGGAGGTAGATCACAGCCTTTCATCTCAGCACATTTCAAGGTATCTGCTTTATGGATGAAGGAAATTGTGTTCCATGTACTGTCTTTACAATGTCCCAAATCAAAAACCCACAGAGGCAAACTCTTTCTGCTGCCTTTAAGCTGTTCTCTGTTGTATGCAAAAATGAATTATTACCATGGCTGTAAGTTCAATACTGAAGGAATGAGAGGAAGAAAAAAGCTCTTTTTTAAAAATATAATGAGAGAAAAGTTAGCTTATCTAGGTCAATTGCCTCATAGCAGTTACAATTCAAATACAATGATATCAGCAGACAAGACACAATCATACCACTCACATTCTCTGACATTCCCTCAATCTAGCAGTACTTTTCTGCAATAGTAACACTTTTCAAAAAACCAAGTTAAAAGTTTTCATAACACACTGTCCCCCTTTTAAAAAATGTTAACTTGTACTGTAATGCAACTTAACAGTTCTTGCAGTCAGTATTTGGGTTTATTTTTAAGCACATAAATTATCTCTCTACTGAACAAGTTTTGTTAGATGTATTTAATACTGGATGTGCTTAAAACATTAATCATAGATTTATGCTTAAAAACGATAATGTGAAAACTTCCACAATCTGAAGCAGAACAGAAACAATCATTGCAGATAAATGAGCATGCAGTACCTCAGCACATGGCTACTCAGTTAAACACATCCATGTGCTGCTTGGGAAGCAGAGACAGGATAATTACCATCAGGCTGCCTGTAGGAATGATACACCTGGATGTCTGTGATGGTGTGCCACGAGTTAATCAGGGAGAGCCTGTCCGAGCCAGAGGTTTTGTGGGCACGGCTGAGGGATTTGGTTTTCCCGTCTGTCCAGTAGATGTAATCCTCAAACAGTGTCAGTGCAATCACCCCTGAGATGTCTTGGTTAGGGACTGGAAGGAGAGATGCTCAGATTAATGCTCACCCTTGGGAAACTGCCAGCTAAAGTATTCCCCACTGCACAGTATTAAAATATTCCCCACTGTAATTTTCCCTACCCTTTGCATAAGCAACATAAATTGGCTCTTTTACTGGAATAAAAGTCATTAGAAAACATCCAGAACATAACATATACATCTCTTGATACTCTGTGTTTAATATCCTTTCATACAATTAATAGCATTTTATTTAATCAAAATATATTGGCAAGAGATACAGGAAAAATAACCAAAAATTGGTATTAAAAAAACCATTGCAGTAAGGGGGATTATTGATAATTTCTAGAATCACACAATATAAAAAAAGTCCATAGCTACAGTATCACAAAATTATGAGCCAGCATCACTTGGAAAAGGATGGAAGGACAAAAGGGAGAAAAAGCTTTGGAGCATTCTTTATTGTTCAGTACACTCCTTAACCTGAAGTATTTGTTCTTGGTAAACAGTAACTGAATGCCACCTTTTTTTTCCTTCCTCCTTTTTACATCAATAGGAGTAATCATAAATGTTACAGGAGAATATCTCACCACAATAGTTAATTTGTAAATGATAATCTTTTGTTGCTGAATCACCTAATTACTGATAGAGGTGAAAAGGCAGAGCAGCTGACTGTCACATTTAACCAGCACATCTTTAACACCTTTACTTTATTTTCTGCATCTTTTTACCTGAAAAGTGTTGACATAGAGTAGGCAAATCTCAAATTCCCATTGGAACATTTCATAGCTCACTGAGATCTGGTACTGAGTATATGGAACAACAATTTAGAAAATTCAATTTTCTATCCAGCAGTCCTCCCTGTACTGAACTCCAGTGCAGGGCATGTTGCCCCCTGGTCAAGGAGACCTTGCTGATAGGCCTGCAATTATTCTTATATGTCTCCATGAACCACATCTATCACACTGAAATAAGAATATGATATTTTTGAAAGAGCTTCAGAGCATTTCCAAGAAATCAGTCAAAGTCCAAAGAAATCTTGGCAAATTCAATCTTAATCATCATTACAGAGGCAACTTTGCCACAGTTCCATACACGGTACAGTACAAGAAAACCTCTTATAATTTCTGTGATTTGTAGAGTCCCACTGTGTGATGTTTCCAATGAGGAATACGAACCAGGCTGACAGGAGAAGCAGGGTGGGACATCAGAAGCTGCTGCCCTGAATGAGGCACTTAAGCTTTCCATAAAACTAATTATCTTATTTTTGCTTCAGTTCTGACACAGTATTGGTTCATAAAAATTATGATCCTTGCTTCTGCTTTTGGCACAAAATTAAAGATGTCCAAGGTCTTACTCCAGTCTCTCTAAAGACAAAAAATGTCCTATTTTATCTCTCTGTTTTCTCTTTTTCTGATCAAAGTTAAGTTTAAAATCAGAATAAAAGGTCATATAAAAGCATTAACATACATGAAGAGATTTAAATAGAAAAAAGCTATTTTGATTTCATCATCTTTATTATTCCCTGCCAATGAAAAATACACCCAATAATCATCCTTATTTTGGATCTCCACGAAGCAAACCCATACCCTAAGCATAGATATATGAAAAATAAGCTTATTCTCTGGTTTTGTGGATGTTTGTGAGTAGCCAGACAATTTACCCAGCCTTCATTGGACTAGACATACATCAAAACCCAGATGAAACTTTATATTCATGAGCTAAAGAAGATTCAGGAGATTACCTTACACTGCCTGAATTGTCCCATCACACTGCATTAACAGGGAAGCCAAGTTACGTGTGTGGCATAAAATATTAAATATTACAGTTAGAACACTGCACAGAACAACATTGTTCATTGACTCAAGTACAATTTTCTTTTATTTAAAGAAAAATAAATTCTGCAAGTACCAGGTTTAAAAGCTTAATTCTTTTAAATTTCTAAAAAATAAACCCACCTTATCAGGAACAATGCAACAACTACTAGACTCTCTTCTTTTTATGTTCTTTAAAAGAAGAATGACAAAATATATTTGTTTCTAAAAACTAGGTTTCCCATTATTACCATTTATAGGTATAAAGCTGGAACTGTTAATGGCTTAACACTCACAGATTCAGGCTGCAGTTTGTCCTGTCACTATTTTTATTTCTGAGCAACTCTGTAATTTTAATGGGCTTCTGCATTAACTTTTCATTAGGTCACAATCAACAAAAAGTTGCACCATTTAAAGCTGTTAAAGCTAAATGTATTCTGTTGTGAAACAAAGTTATTAAAAAATCAATTAAGAAAGCAATGAATAGTACACATGTATGCAAATGAAAATCCATTTGAAGTAAAGCAGAATATAAGTACAGAATCACTGGACAAATATTTCTGACAAAAATCCTACACTGACCATAAAAATATAAAATTCTTATAAAAAGAAGAATTAATATAATTACATAACAGAAAAACCTATAAAATTTCTTCTAAGCTGACCATAAAACCAAATGTATTTTCTTGTAGAAGATAAACCTGTAAAGCCTGAGAGAGTTTTCTGACAACAGGTATTGAATGGCAACCAATTCTGACTTTACTGTTTAAGGAATTGTTCTACCATAGCTGAATACAATTCTTCTTTGCCTTTTAATAAGTTATAGCAAGGCAACATCAGAACTGTTGACATGTAAGAGAATTTACAGTTCCCATCAACTGTGAATGACCAAATAAAAATGAACACAAACCAGATAATTTTTACATCTGATTATCTGGTGGAGCAGTAAAATAGTCTCTCATGCTCTTTATTCTTTGCCTTTGAGGACATCAGTGTTTAACACTTTCCAAAATTTCAGGCAGTGAATATTGATTTTTTACAAATCTATGGAGTAGTAGAAACACCCACTTCCTTTTTCGACTCTTTCCTGTAACTCCAAAAAAGCTTTAGCTGATTGATCTCATCATAAATGACATACAGTACTAATATTGTATGTCTAATACTAATTATTAACCCTAATTAATACTAATTATTAACCCTACAGTAAGCTCTGTGGTGTGAATCAGTTTTAAACAGGAGAGGAAGACTCATTATTCCTCTTTCTTTGTCAAGCACTGCAAAACCAGATTATTTTATATGAATTTAAAGTAAAGGCAGGTTAGTCATAACAAAGCACCTCTGTTTCCTCTGCAGCAGCTATTTGAAAACATTTTATCCTATTTCAAAACCATTAATAAGAAAGGAATATATTTTGTTAAAGCTAAAAAAAAAATTATTTTGTGATTCCTTTCTGCTCCACAACTCCTCCTCTCAGAGCTGGGCAAGTTCCTTGTAATTCCTCCTCTTCTAACACACCTGCTGCCAACTCTGATCCTCTAGTGGTGTTTCAGTTTACCCATAAACCATGGATTTTCTGAATGCTAATCCCAAACAGGGCTAATCCCAAACAAGTAGATGAGAAAAGTGGGAAGAAAGAGGAGGCAGGAAGGAGAAGGAGTGCCCAGGTCTTTCAGAAAGCTGCAGAAAACAGGAGGAAAAAACACAGGTAAGGAACAAAAGGGAAAAATGAGGAGGCTGGCAACAGATCAGAAGTGGTGGGAAATAAAAATTATTAGATACTAGAAGACAAAAATGACAATATATAACATAACAAATGAAGATAAAGTGCTGCATGAATTTAAGAGAAGAGCCACAGGAGGGAACATGGTTATGTAGACACATGAGAACCACGACAGACTCAAAGTGTATCTGTGTCTCTCTCTCTCCTGCATTTTGTATCAATTTTGTTGGAAGAATATAAATTCATAGGCTGTAAGTCATATTTGTGATACAAATGTTTACTTTTCTCTGAAAAGTGAACTCTGCTTCCCTTATATTTTTTGAGCACATTTACATAAGCATAAAAATATGTTCAATTGATTCCAGGAATGAAAATCATTCCATCTAGGATTCCTGAGCTGCAGAACCTGAAGCCATACAGAAGTGAAGCCCAGCTCCCTTGGTTCTTATTGGAACACAAGTTTTTCTGAATAGAAAAGCAAATACAATAACACAAATAATAATAAAAAAGGTCTCACTGGTGGGTGGTAAAATCGATGTACCAAGAAAAAGTGTCCTTTGAAGGACAAATGTTGACCCCTTCTAAGAGAAAAACAAAAAATTACCAAAGTTATCAAAAAATAGATATATATCAAAATATCAAATTTATCAGTGCCCTATCATGTCCAGAAGATGGTTGATCACTTCCAAGACAGAAAGGAATGTGTCCCTTCCCTTTCCAAAAACAGGGGGCTGCAACCTTGCCCTGCCCTTGTACAAAACCTACAAAAACAGAAGGGGTGAAAGATCCCTGTTAGGCTCTTCCCAAAAATTCACCCAGCCAGAGTGCCAGTGCTGGGAAGCCATTGCTAAAGGTAATTAATTATTGTTAAGCAACAATTTAAATGACTTTCCCTGTGGCATTAGAGCAGTTTCTGTTTAAGAATTTTGGCACCCAAACACAGAAAATTTACATGGGTGACCCAACCAGAAAAAACAGGCTGTACTATTTTGAATTCCACTCCATGAAACTTGATTTTCTGAACTGCAATAAACAGAAACAAAAAGCCTACTGACATCTCGATCTAAATGGAACCAGTGGTTACAAACCCTCCAAAGACAAATTGCATCAAGGAAGAACAACACTTAATAAGAAAGTAACAATTAAACCTACAAAACCAAATAAACCTGGAGATTGCTGATCTCTTCTGCAGCAATTCCCGGCCCCCACTGTCCCCTTGCCAAGTGAACTCCCTTGTAGCTGTTTCTGTCTCATTTTACATTCAACTTGGAGCCTCTCTGAGACACAGTCAATACTTTTTTATTTTCTATACTACTCACTCCTGATGCTTGTTCCTTTTGATAAAGAATTTGAAGTGCTTAGTCCATAAAATTAATAATGAATAATGACAATAAGATTATCTCTATTAAGTTTGTGACAAAGTATGTAGTTCTGACAGATATAATTAAATTTAAGTATATTACATTAAAATACTCTATTTTAAAGATAAGACATTTTACAACCATTATTACTTTTATGAAATTGACACTTGGTTTAGAAACCTAAACCTGTCAAACTCAATGAACAGCAAAAAAATATTCATGGACTATATAGATAAAGTCTATATATAAACTATGCATATAGTTTTAGGATGTTATTACTCATGTCTTTAATAAAATGTTCATGCATAAATCTTTCTTTCTGCAAAATTAATATATACATCATATATACCACACACCTCCATATTGGGTTAAGTATGGAAGCTAAAAATCCTAGCATTCAGTGATGGGATATTTTGCCAGTATAAAAATGTAACTGAAACAATGAAAACTGAGAATATTTCAACAAACTCACACAAAACTTGTTATACATCCCCAAACTGCTATCACTGAAGAAGCAGGAAATTTATCCTTAAATCTAAACATCTTAAGGCACTCATGTGTTTGAGATATTAAATTTCACTATTAGATATAACAACACCATGAGAAGAGATGCATAAATTTTTCAAAATCTGCCTATAAAACCAATTGATAAAAACTAGGAATGCAATATTTTATTGTCCCACTTTAAAACGTTTTATTACCTTTTTTAATTCACTGTGAGCCGTTGTTTATATGCCAGTAACTCCACAGCAGTACAGAGCCGCAATAAATTACTCTCAAATATACACAAGTCACTATTTGAGTAGAACAACTGTGTGTGTTAGTGAGTTTTAAAGGTTTTTAAATTATTTTTCAGATTTACAGGGACCTTTTTACCTGCCTGCCAGCCCCTCACCTTAGACTCCTGTCTTGGTTTTGATATCCATTCCCAGTGACTCCCAAGCTATTCCTTCTTTTATCTTTCCCTCTCCTGCCACCATCCAACTGTGAGGACATAAACCACTGGGCCACTTTGGTTTATTTCATTTTTCTTCTACTGGAACCATGGGAGCTGTCCAACACTGCCACTGCCTTGATCAAAATCCTCCTGTTTTCCATGGTGTTGATTGGAACATGGAGAAAACAAAAAATCTGTGGTTTATGTTCTCTGTCCTGATGCCCCCTGACAGGAGCAGCTGCATGGAAAGTAATGCCCATCCCTTAAAATCTGTGATGGCTCAAGGAGAAGTTTGTCCAGCTCATGGAGAAGTTTTAAGTATAGTGAACTATTTTCAGAAGTTTATAATCTAATTTGAGTATATTTCACAAGACCAGGGGAATATACAGAAACCAATCTGATGGCAACCTTTGATGCCTCAGGTTTTAGCTTTTGTATTTTCAGATTCTGTGCTGCTTTAGTGTGTACTTCTGAGCTTCATATCAGGGGATGGTGAGCTCTCTTCGCAGAGCAGGGAGACAAAACAATTCCTTCTCTAGCTGGGGACCAAGGACAAATGATTCAAATCTCAGGCCCAAGAGCATAAACAATATGGGCTGAAGAGAGAAAAACAAGAAGGATGGGACTGCATAACCTAAAGCTGTAATTGGACAATTAATTCCAATATGCAAATGAATCAGAAAAGTTATAAAAGTGTGAGACCTCATGAGCGGTCATGCATTTTGTGCCCATTTTGGTTCATCTTGGGTGCAGCCCTGGCTGGGTTCTTGTGCTGCCCAAGGTGGATCCATTGAGGCCTCCTAATAAATCCCTGCTTTATTCTTTAGCTCTGCCTAGCCTCTGTTCTAGGTCAGCCTTCACAAGGCATCACCTTCATAAACTGATCTTCATAAACTGGAGACTGGGGAACCTTAAAGTAATTGAGTGAATTGCCTTTAATATAGGTGAATCTGAACAATTTCTCCTGAATATTATCCTTTAAAAGAGAAGGAACCAAATAAAATAAAGTAATCAGATTTGGGAAGACATATGGATTGGAGAATTTTATAGGAACAATTATGAAAAGTGAATCCAGAAGTCAATAATGGAGAGTAGGCAATTATCAATTTGTGCTATCACATATGGCTACAATGAATAATTCTATACACTCCTGAAAAGTTGGGAAAAAACCCAAACTGTTGCCATATCAGAACTACTTCTCATCTGCTCTTGCAAACAAACCCTCTTTCAGTCTTCTCTAATTTTTGAGCTATGAAAACCTCCAGTATAAATCTGGAAGGAATTGGTTTCTGTAATCTTTTAGATCATTTCTACATTAGGACAATTTTATAAACAATTGGGCATATTCTCTTTTAAAACTCTGGTGGCAGAGTTCAGAATTAGACACAAATACTCATTTTCTACCTGCAAACTCCTTACAATGAGCAACATTTGAAATTACAGCCACCAGAAATTAAAGTGACTGTAATCTCCAAACCCCTTGTACTCGTTACTTCAAAACTTGCATGTATACTGTCCAATTCTGAGAATTGCAAACATTCAGGAAGAAGCAGTCTCAAGAACAGAGTGTGTTTTCAAACAGATGTCCTGCAGGAAAGTTATTATCTCAACTATATTACACCTAAAGAAGTAATTGAACAATAATAATTTAGTTAAAGTGCAACACTTTTCCACTGCTTAATTTCCATGCCCCTGTCAGATGAAGGATTGTAGTGCCCAACTTTTTGTTTTTACAGTATAAACCAACAACTTGACACAGTTTAAGGCGTAATCTCAGAGAAGTTTCATAACTTCCTAAACTGGACTGTCAGATTTCCCTTTTATAGTTTCATTTTACTGAAATGCTCATCTTGAAAAGGAAATGGGGGAATGTAGGAAGCTCTGGGATTTAGGAGCCCTGAAGGTTGGGAAAACCTGTAAGGAGCAACCAGATACCCAGGGAACTGTGAAGCTTGCATCTCCTCTGGGCTGTGGGAACAGAAAGCAGCTAAGTCTGACAAATTCTTAAATTTTTTATTTATTTTTTTTTAAAGCTCACATAAGTAAACCAGCTTAGTGCTTAGCCAGATTAGTGCTTCAATACTTGCTTAATCATTTACAGTGTACAACATTTGTGAATGCTGCAGTGCTGAATTGGCTAAGCTCTAAAGACAGTTTATATAACCAAGCATTAAACTTCAAACAGCTCAGCAAGGTCATCGCTGCCCCAGCGCCAAGAAGAGCTCCCAAGCACTCCAAGATTTCTGGCCTAGTTAGCATGTTTTCAAAACTCTTAGTAAGAGTCCCTTGGCAATCATAAAAGACAATTTCTCTGCTGAAATGCAGAGGAATTTTACAAGAGAAAAGCAGCAGATGTTCTCCTCAAAAAGCTTTAAGGTTCAGAAGAAACAAACAAATTTAAAAGAATCCCACACTTGTTGAAAAAATTTTAATACCAACATCTGAATACATGTAAACTCCCACTGCATGTAATAAACACTCCTTGGTTTAGCAGACAGCATGTCAATAATTAGCCTAAAATTGTGATTATCCTAAATTAGCTGATGTGGAGCACAGAACACTGCACACTGTCTCATACCATCCCTTAATGATATGAAATCCACTAATTGTTACAAGTTACTTATATTTGCTGTGTCTGTTGAAATCTCTGTGGCATTTTCTGATAGATTTTGTAACAGACAATTTAAGAGCCAAAAATCATAGTCTCAGGAAAAAAACCTCAGAGCAAGACAGCCTTATCCTCAGAGATCACAGAAGCAGGTGAGAAAATGCTGTTTGCCATTATTAGCACTTTAGATTGCATCACTCACAGCATTTCTGTTCACACTTTTTCCTCTCCTCCATGAAAATGTGTTTTGTGATTGTCATATCTGTGCTTTTATCCTTCTCCATTTGAAAACAAGAAGGATGAGAGCAAACTCAACCATCTCCCCCTTACTTAACTTTGACAATTTAAAATGTCCAAAATGACAAAGGAAAACAGACTATGAAATCTGCGTGAAAAACATGCCTCCAAGGAACACAGTTATCACAAGAGATAAAACCTAATCTTTCTCATTTAAGTGCTGATCAGTGTGGGTTATAGATATCAGAAGGCCAAGGGAGATCACAGTTCCAAACACTGAACTTGAACACTGAGTTTCCCCTATTAAAATAATTCTTTTACAATGACTAAATTTCATCGTCCAAAATATTTCTTGTTTTGTGCTGAATCACAAAGAACTTAATTTTTTTTTGGTTGGTTGTTCCAGGAAAAAACAGGGAGAAAGGGAAAAGACACTGATTAAAGGCAAATTGATCATTACGTGTGAACTCTGCAAAACTGTGAAAGTTCTCCTTGGAGCACTCATGGGTTGTTTCATCTGTTTCAGACACCAAGAATTCTATCACTGTTTTCTTACATCCACAGAAACTTTTCTACAACTTCATGATGTTAATGATGTTTTGAGTGGAGCTCCTGACAGCAGAAAGCGACAAGAGGCATTAGGTGTGGACAGGTGGGAGAGGATCCAAACCAGGGGCACAAAGATGATCCAAGCCTTGGGAAGCTGCCATGAGAGCAAAGGCTGGGACAACTGGGCTTGTTCACTTTGAAGAAGAGAAACCTCATCACCACATTCCAGCCTTTAAAGAGGCTGCAAAGAAATGGAGACTCCCTTTTTGCATGGAAAAGGAAAGGGCTGATGGGAACAGATAACTCTTGGGAAGATTCTGGCTGGAGACAAGAGGAAAACTTTTCACAGTGAGAACACTGAGCCATTGGAATAATCTTCCCAAGGAAATGGTGGATTGGACACTTCTAAGATGCAGCTGGACATGGTTGTGGGTCATCTAGACTATACTTTTCCCAGAAAAGATTGGACTAGGTGATCCATGAGGTTGGACTAGGTGATCCATGAGGTCTCTTCCAACCTCATCCTCCTCAATGATTGCCTAAGAGAAAAAATCTTGCCTTCACATAATTTAAATACCTCAGGATTTTTCTCCCAAAGCTCAATTTCTTATGGCTTGAATATTTATACACCATCTGGTCTTCAAAGAGATGCGTCCTCAAAAGCAGCATGATACCAGCTTTACACAAAGTCACTATTGCTCTTGGAGCATGCCTCAGATACTTCACTGGTACCCAATTTGGATAAATTTGCTGTGGCATTGTGACAAATTTCCTTATTCTCCAAGATCAGGCATCCTCAGAAGAAGACATTAACTCTGCAGATATAAAGCAGTTGAAACTGATTTTATCCAATTGTGCAGGAGAACCCCACAGGCTGGAGACCAAGGCAATGGACACTGAAGATGGTCTGGCTGGAATTTTGCAGCTATCTCCTGAGTTTTGTGTCAGGAGGACATTTTTGGGGAAAGAGAAATTCTGAAACTCTCAGGCTGAAAGGGAAGACTGAGAAAGGTTTGACCACTGGGGTCAGTTTAGGGCTCAGAGAGACACATTGGCTATTATTTACTTCTTTACTTCTTTCCTTTGAAAGACCCAGAAAGAAGAGTAAAAGGATAATTTTATGAGAACAAAAAGCAGGGCAGCAGCACAGGGAATGACATCAAGAGGAGTAGGGAGCTTTGCTTCCTCTGTCAGAAGAGTAAAATGCCAGCAGCAATCCAGCTCAGGGCTGTATCTGAGTGAGTGCTGCTTAGGTGAGCAGGTTACAACTGACCCGTGATCATCCCAAAAAAACCCATGGATATTATGCTAAGATTAATGGGAATATTTACAGCTCTTGTAGCTACTGCTAGAGTGTCTCCAATCTACCATCTCAGACAACTGCCATTGAATTATTCAAGATGCATTTATAACCTACAATTCATGAATGTAAGGGCTAGAAAACTTGTTGGTTTCCGTTTTTTATTTCATGGTGAACCTTTGATCTGAAAAAAAAGCAGTTATTTCATCAGTTGTGGTTTGGAGAAGACCTGGAGGCACCCAGTACGAGATAAAAGCCTAAAAAAGCCCAGATCCATGAAATTTTACCACCAGTACAGCAGTGCTGAGGTTTGGGTAAAGCCTGAGGAAGGAGCTCAGGTAACAATTTCATCTCAAATAAAACCCCCAAAAAACTTATAATTTCATATATTTGAATTAAAATGAAAGCTCTTTAATTATACAATTTGGAATATGAGAACAATTCATCATGGTGTAGAATTTTACTTTTTTTTGGAATACTTTACAGATAAATGACACAAGCTGTTTAATTATCTGTCAGGTGAGAAGCAAAGCACAGGGATAAAGATTAGTTCATTGCATAAGTATTTCAAAAATTATTATTTCACCCATCTACCAGGAAAGCCTCAAATTACATTTGAAATACTGGTCTCATGCTGAGCAGACTAATAGTTTTTCCAGACTTTCTGAGGTAGGAGAAAAGGCTGATTTTAGCCCCCTATTCTGACACATGGCACAGAGGATCTATCCCTTCTACTTTGAACAGCAAGTTTCCCTCACTTTGCAACTTAATCAAGAACATGTCTATATATGCCAGAGTACAAAATTGAAAGGGTGTCTGTGTTCCAAAAGTTTCTTTTTCTATTTGATATTTTTCCCACAAACACATAGTACTGCACATTTAAAAGTTATTCATATCAATAGCAGAGAACAAAAATGAAAAGCAAATTTTCAAGTATTAATAAAAGGAAAAAAAATCTCAAAAAAGGTTGGAAAAAGGTTTTAAAGGACAGTTTTTACCTAACTATACATAACATTTAAAGCATCAAACAGAAAAAGAAAAACAACTGAAGTGTTGACCAACCTTTATGTCTGTGAGTTCCATCCATGTCAGAAAACTCAATGTGGTTCTCATCAGCCCAGTACAGTCTGTGGTTGACATAGTCTATGGTGAGAGCCATAGGTCTGGAAATCTGTGTTTCTATAACCACAGCTTGCCTGGATCCATCCATCCCAACACGGCCAATGTGGGGGGACTCACAGCAGTCGATCCAGTACAGGTATCTGTGGAACAAAACACAGCACCTGAGTAACTGTGATGCCTCAGGTTTAGTTTTTGTATTTTTCGGATTCTGTGCTGCTTTTAGTGTGTAGTTCTGAGTTTCATATTAGGGGATGGTGAGCTCTCTTCACAGAGCAGGGAGACAAAATAATTCCTGCTCTAGCTGGGGACCAAGGACAAATGATCCAAATCTCAGCCCCAAGAGCATAAACAATGTGGGCTGAAGAGAGAAAAACAAGAAGGATGGGACTGAACGGGCTAAAGCTGGAATTGGACAATTAACTCCAATATGCAAATGGAGCAGAACTTAGAAAAGTGAGAGACCCAGCGAGCGCTCATCCATTTTGTGACCATTTTGGTTCATCTTGGGTGTAGCTGGGCTCTTGTGCTGTCCAAGGTGGATCCATTGAGGCCTTCTAATAAATCCCTACTTTAACTGTCTAGTCTCTGTTCTAGGTCAGCCTTCACAAGGCATCAGCAGCAATAATTGACCAGAGAAGCTGTGGCTGCCCCATCCCTGGAAGTGTCCATGACCTGGCTGGATGGGGCTTTGAGCAACCTGGGGTAGTGAATGGCAACCCTGCCCATCTTGGGGGTTTGAAATTGGATAATCTGTAGGTCTCTTCTAAACCAAACCATTCTGTGACTCAATGCTTAATTTATTTAGTTGATCTCAAGAATAAATCAGTAATTACTCTACAATATTTCCACTTTCCAGATAAATCTTTGAGTTTTCTGGACCTGTCTGTAAATAGGTGTGCTGAATGTAAAGGGTTTGAATAGGAATCCCCATGCTAGGTGTGATTTTATTAAATTGATTGTGGACTAATAAAATGAGCATTTAAATGGCTTAGTCTTGATACCTTAGAATTTGAAGTACCACCCAAACTGGACTTTGTGAATCTCACATCCTGCATAAATGGCAT
This sequence comes from Geospiza fortis, assembly GCF_000277835.1. Classification (NCBI taxonomy): domain Eukaryota; kingdom Metazoa; phylum Chordata; class Aves; order Passeriformes; family Thraupidae; genus Geospiza; species Geospiza fortis. Next base: position 3,446,987 of record NW_005054298.1, on the reverse strand, counting down.
CATTAATAAATTTATCAGAAATATGGTATTACATACCCTTTTTTTTTACACATGTTACAAAACTTTTTTTTGCTGTTATGCAGCCACATAATGCAAATTGAATTGCTCCAAGAAGTACTAGCTGCAAAACATTAAAACAGTTTCTTACACAGAGGGTTTAAAAATGGGTGAAACACTGAGAGAGACTGTCAGAAAGCTGAGCAGCAATTTTCCCCTCAACATGCTATTTAACCACAACGCAGAGCATGTTTGCCATACAGGAAGAAAAATCCCATTATTTAGTACATGGATGCATGTGGCTGCTGTTGTGTGCCATTTACTCAGAACCTCAGGACAGATCTTTCCAGCTGGGAAGCTGATTCTGCTCTACAGGCTTTGGACAGGCTCTCCAAAATCCAGATGCAGCTCATATCCTTGATAACCACCTGGAACAGAATTTGTGTGCAGGAGGAAATGGTGGCCCTAAGAACAGTTACAGGTATCCTACAACACACAGGTGCAATGTGCTGGCACCCAGCCTGCTCCACACAAGCAGCAGACAGAGGAAGCTTTCTCCACTCTCTCCAACAAAAAATGTTTTCTTTGGAAACAAACTGCATGGCAGCAGCAGCATAATTCACTAAGCATTTCTCATTTGTGAGAAAAAAAAAAACAAAACAAAAAACCAAGATTCAAGTAACACCATTTCAAATTATAACTCTGAATTTGAGTTTTTATTTCCAGTAAAATTCTATATTAAAATAAATGAACATGGGCTTATGTTTAGCAATAAAAATGTAAAAACAGCTTTGGAAAGCTGTCTGTACACACCAAAAAAAACCCAGTAAGTTATTATGCCTATTTATTTATATATCTAAGTCTTCCTGAAAGACTGGGATTCTCTGTACTAACTTTGTAGAGTGAATTTTGCATACTCAGGGATGCCCAGGCAACCACAGAAAGACCCCATGTCTTCATATCTTGAAAACATTAAACAAAGGTCTGCATCCTCCCTACCCAATTTTACAGGGAAGAAAGGGTGCAGTTGCAAGAAAATTAAATTCTAGTTCTAAGAAAGAGTAAAAAATAGCTTTTATCTTGAAAAAAATAGTAAACTAGATAGGTTATATTTTTATGCAAGGAAAAACACTGCATTTCTTTGTTTAGGTAGAGTCCAGACCACCACAACTTTCTCCTATCACTGAATATTAGATTAAAAAACCTAAACTGACAAACAGCTAAGCATTATTTCCTATGTATTTTTTGAATAAAATATATTTTAATATCAAATCAGGATTAATAGGAAGTACTGAAAATTGGCTGCTTCATACCCAGCTTGAGGATCTAAGGACAGATCTCTGGGAAACTTCACTCTCTTGCTCACGAGGACAGTTGGGTACAAGCCATTGAGTTTGGACACCTCAATAATTCTCTTTTCAGTATCAGACCAATAGAGATTCTTCCCAATCCAATCGACAGCCAGGGCATTGGGAACAGCTGTATTGTGAACTACCTGGAAAAGCAGAAGTTACATTAATTATTTATCTAAATAACTGGGAAAAAGAACAATAATTCGAGAGGTACTGATGCCAGGATATTGGGAGACTGGATATTTGATACAGTGACATACAACATGTGAAAAATGGGTGTTATTCACTGCTGAACACTGACACTTCTCAGGTAATGACACTTCTTAAGTAGCTACAACAATGTGACACTTTCCTCCTAATGAGGGAGAATGGACTATCCTATGATATTGTAAAGAGGAAATTACCAAATCTTTTAAAAACTTTTGATCTTTCATTTTTCATCTCAAGTACTTAGTTTTCTCTTAATGTAAAAAAAAATAAACAAATCAAACAAAAGCAAACTTTTCTCCCTTTCACTATTCAATTTTTTGTTCCACAGAACAGAGTGGAGATGCGGCTGCTCTCCCCACAGTGTGCCCTTGAGCACATCTGCTGCTCATCTCCCCATTTCTCTCAGCAGTCTCCATCAGCATATCCTTCATTTTAATGTCACAGTAGTGCCATATGTCATCGTGACAGAGAGACCATGAGAGCACTCAGAGTTACTGGCTGGAAAGGAATTACTGTGCTTTTATTTCCAGCATTCATGTGGCAGAAGAATGAGGAACTTCCCAAGAATTAGTTAAATTTCAAAAGGACTACATTGCTAAGACACAAAAGCAATTTAGTCACCTATTGGAAAGCTTACAGACTACTGATAGGGATGTGTTATTCTCAGGGTTTTTGATTACTTGGATCATTGTGGAACTTGAACAAATTCCTCTAGATATATGTGATTACAAATCTCACCATGGCATGAGTCACTCTGGATTGTCTGGAGTACTTCATGTCAACTGTTCAGTAATATTTGAATATTCACAATCATTTGAGTCCACTTTCCTCTAGGCTTGGAAATTCTATTCCTGAGAAGATCTATCCTGACCTATTTCATTCCTGATTAAGGTTTGAGCAACTAGAACTTCAGAAAAAAACCCCACAAATTGGAAAGCAATACTTGAAAATGTATGAGATTTCTTAAGCACTAATAATGGGTTTATTACTGTGATGTACATTCTAATTTACTGTTATCTTCATCACCAACAGCATGGGCAACAGAGAATAAACTTCATGTATAAACCTGTATTATTTATAACTGAATGTGCTAGTTTTAAATTTATTTACCATCTGAAGACATGGAAAAGCCTTCAAGATAAGAAGGGATATGGTGAGATGCTTTAAATCAATTTTCTAGTTATGAATATGTAAAAGCACCTTCTCAGGTTGTTACATAATTTATCACCTTATAAAATCTTTTTAGAAAGTTAAATTGCAGGATACACTGCTTTTTAATGGGAATAAGAGGTTCTAATTTCTAAAACCTCCACAATACCAGCTTCACCAGTTTATAAATGTGTAATTGCAACAACTGCTGCACTGGCACAAGGGACATTTCCTGCAGAAATGGATAACTCTGAAAATGTAGGTAGTGGTTTAGCTGTCTAAACACCACACTAGAGCATCAACCAAAATAATGAGTTTCTCTTTCTGATGACTTTTCCTTGGGAGAGCCACTTCAACCTGTCCCAGCCACTGAGACCAGCAGTGTGGCACTTCATGTGCATGGTCCAGCTTTTGACTGCATTTCCCACTAACACTTGAATCTGAACTCTCCATAAAGCACCATTTTAACAGCTGAACACAGCCGTGTGAAAAAGCTGTCATTTCAATTCTCTAAGTATCTCCTCCATGGGCAGAGGCAGAAGAAAAATGAGATGCCATCAGGCTTCCCAGAGCTGGTGTGCTGAAGAAATGCCATCTCCTGCAAGGGGAATCCAAGGCAATACATCAAATAGCACCACTTACGCTGAGAGCAGATCTATTTATAGCAAAGAATAACACAACAAGTGAAAAGATATTAAAATGAGAGATTCATCAGGGGAAAAACCATAAAGACTCCCTCTCGTGACAAAACAACCCCATTAAAAGATGCAAACAGGTTTGCTAGATAACAAATAATAACTCCAGCATTTAAATAATTGAATAAAAATTTAAAATACTTTCATTTGAACTAATTTTTAATAATGTCAGTTATTAAGAATGTCCTATAGCAACATAATAAGAAAGTCAGAGCCACAAAAATTTGGCACTGCATAAAAGGTTACTGACAGACTATTAGACAGCTACAGTATATAATTTTTTCTAATTTTTTTCACCTTTTTTTTTAAGCTTTCAGAGGTCAAGTCTGGGCCAAGTTTTTCACATAAAAACAGTTTTTTGTATGAAAATTAAATGTGCTTATTTTTCTGATTATTGCTTTGAATATGGCATCCTATATGAACAAAATTTTCATCAACATGAAACTTGTGCAAATTGCAAATTGATGGAAAGATGAAATATCCTCCATGTCCTCATCCTATTTTTTTTCTAATGGTTGTTCAACTTTTTGATACCTTTTTTTAAAAAACAAAATTAATAATGAATCAGTAGAAAGCAAATTTTTCTACCTGGTTATTGGAACATTTTTAACAAGGAAAAATTCTTTTTTGTTGAAATAGTGAAGATTAGAAATAAAGATTCTGAGTAATCCCCAGTCCTTATATAATACTGAATCATCCAGAAGGGACAGAAGCTGAGGAGGATGCTTTGGAAACTGTTTAAGGACAATAAGTATGATTCAAGCGTTTAATGGATTTTGAACCCCACTCTTGCCAGTCCTCTATTTTTTCCCCACACAAGTAAAACTTCTGAGTGCATGCTGGGTTTTACTTTCACCCCAATGCAATCAGATTGCCAGAAGTTTTTAGTTTTTCATCCACTTGCTTTTTTTTTTTTTTTCTTTTTAAGAACAATTATTTCGGTGTGAAGGACGCAAATGAGGTTCCCTGGAGGCAGAGATTTTCAAACCCTGACTCACATAAGGAGCAAAGCTGAGGTGCTCTGAGGTTGTGTCAGTCCACACACCAAGCTGAGAATGAAAACCACAAATCTTTTCTCTCTGCATGTTTATTGGTGTGCAGAGAGGGAAGAAAATTCACAGGATATGTTGCTGCTCATTTAGGTCCCTGTTTCAGAAGGTCAGACATAATAGAATAAACAAAGCATTCCTTACTGCTTATCGCCAGTTCTGGGAAAATGTTCACACAAGTCAACAAATGTGCTTTATAGTGGATTTGTGAACTTAATCCACTACAGAGGCAGAACAGGCTGTGCAGAAACGGGAGTGCACTTTTACCCTTCACAGCAAAGACACTGAGTTATTCTAATTATCAGTGTAGTGGAGGTGAAACAAAAACAAACTGAAGATCACAGGAAATGTTACATAGGAAGAAATAATACACCAGTGTATTTACACAGCTTACACCTAATTATAGCTCTCTTTTTTCTTTGGCATGCTGGAAGCCACATGGAACTGCCAATTCAGTAAACTGTCAGATAAGTCAGAAGGAATTTAGCTCCTAAATACAAGTTCTCCTTGCCCCTATCTTTACTTCAAATAAGATACAAATGCAATTAAATTTTACTAGGACTTGCTAGCTCATGCTGCGTTTGTATTCATACACCAAAGCCTCACAATCTGGGTTAAATGTATGAGGAAGCATTTCCCAAAGCACTCAAAAAATTTCATTCTAGTAGTGACATTATTAATCCTCAATTACCTTGATGTCACTTCCATTTAAAGACATTCTGTTTATGCGACTGCCATTTGGTCTGCTGGAATCAATCCAATAAATGAACTCTTCTCTGTAGTCAAAGTCTATTGCAATCACATTGTTCAGCCCCTAAAAACAGAAAAAAAAGTCCATTTATTCAAACGTTTGAACACAAACTGCTGGATAGCATTCAGAATGCAAAACACAGTTAATATTCCTAATGCTTTATATTACTGTCCGCATGTCTCTGAAGCACTTCCCTCTCTTTTCCATACATTACTTGTAAACAGAGTAAGACAAAGACTGTAACAGAAATAAATATGGTGACAAATTAACTGTGTCGCTTCAAAAAATGCAGATGATACATGAAAATAAATGAGGCTCCTGTGTTTTTCTATACTCTTATTTAAATGAAATTTGGCAGTAAATACTTCTAATTTTTGCTCAGTTTCACTGCTGATTACTACCTTTGGCCTTTCTTTGGCAAACTAAATGGGAGAATCAGAAATAGTATGGTCTTTATGACATTTAAATAATGAAAAGAATTTAATCAGGAATTCAAAATGGTGGTGGTGCAAAAAGGCATTAATGTTAATTCCTGAATGAGGAGGTTTTGAGTTCTTATATGCTATATTATAGGTACTCTACATATATGTATTTATATATGTGTGTGTGTGTGGATGTAGACACAGAGGTGGTAGATAAAAAGCATGAAAGATGGACATCCAGCAGGCATCTGGCAATCTCCTATGGCTCCAATTACAAAGCCAACACATTTTGAGAGGGTGGTGATTATATCTGAGGTACGCCAACATGTTGGGAGGAGCAGTCATACAATAATGGCTTTTCATCCCAAATGGCTGATAAGAAGAGGGGTGCATTCAGATGATGGCTCTTATTTCCTTATCTGCCCCATAACCTGCTGAATGTTCTGATAGGTAGTGAAATCACAATTATTCTTAATATGCCAGGTTGTTGTTATCAATGAAATACGGGGCAGCAGCGCTGAAAGGAACGGATGTGGTCTGTATTCCCTCTATAAATTCAAGGTCAGTTAATCAATTCCCTTATCAGCCCAATGGCATCCTGCTCTCAGGTAGATCAGCAGCCACCCTGTTTAGTGTAATTCATTGCTGGGAAGGGGTGTGCTGGACCAGCCAGCTCCAAAGTAAACAACTAAGGACAATATTTAATCGTACAGAAACTGATACACGGCTTATCCGCCAACTACTGCTGTGTAATTACTGTAAATCTACCTTTTGATCAAAATGTAGAGGAAAAGAGGAGTTAGGCTGCACAAATCATCATTATAAAAAGCCTGAAACAATTCAGTGTAGGAAGACCACTCTCATTTGTCAAAAATATCATTTACATGCAGACACTTTTCACAAAACAAGCTGCAGCTCTGTCAGTCATAACTGGGCTGCAAAACACTTCTCCTGCCTCTTTTCCTCCTGTTGGTATAATTGCATCTACAGAGAAACCCCCACCTCAAATTCTTACTTAACCAAGGAGACAACAGGTCAATAAATACAAAATAATATTTCATACAATTTTATAGCATTCTATAAATCAAAGTCAGCAATTTGTTAAAAATATGGCCTTATCTCTATAAATTCCACAACACTGTAAAAGTTTCCTAAACAATCAAGACTAATACAGAGAATTGACTGCCTGCACATCTTTGGTTTCAAGTGTTATATTTTGGGTCATTTTAATTTCAGTTTTTATCAGAACATCAACTGCAGGCAAAGAATTCTGCACGTCTGTAACAGAGTTCTCTGTCCAGACATAATTTCCTTTTTATCATATACATATCTCACTTAAGCCCTCCTAGCATAATTCTTTGTCATTTCACAAGTAATCTGCTTTTTAGAAGGAATAGGGAAGATTTCAAATGGCATCAGCTGCCTCAGTCTCTCATCTTAAACCTGTGGGTTTGTTTCTGTTACACACAGCACAAAATATATCCTTGGCTGTGATTTGTGTTCCCTTGGTGCCCCACTTAAAAACAGAGAGATAAAAATCACAAATAATGAGGAGGAAGATTATCTACTCTGCCTATTGAAACCCTGAGGATTTTGATGACTAGGAGTGAAGGAAATGGAAACAAAGATGATACATGAGACACAATTCAAACACTTGCACTGTTTATGTGTATTTGGGAAAAAAAAAAGAAGAAAGAAAAAGAAAATAGAGGAAAAAGCTGGCACATAACTCAGAGAAGACTGAAGGAGCTCGTACTTTCAGCTCCTTTATTCTGAGTTTATGTGAACAACTATTAGAATGGTAATCGCAGAACAAATACACAGAGAGAAGGGTGGGTTTGCTCCTCTGCCAGAGCCACTCTGGTGTTTGCCAGATGTGCAGGACAGAGCCAAATCCATCCCGGCACTACAAGGAAGGACACAAGGATGTCCTCATGAGGGACACAACCCCCCTGTCCTGCTGGTAAAGATCCCTCTTTGGCTTTCACATCAAATGCTGCCTTTGCAGGAGCAAAGACCAGTGGGTTCAACAGCAGAGGCGTTCATCAGCCCAGTGAATGAATGGAACATGGAGAAAACACACATTTTGTTCAGTGGCTGGAGCTGCTCCCTAATGCATTGAAGGGGAGTCCGTTGAATTCAGGACCATCTGTCAGCACCAGCCACGAAGAAAATTTCCTGTGGCTCCCCTCTTTTCACAGGCTTCTATGAACAGGCACACCAGCAAAAGAGGAGAGAGGCAGTGAGATGCAAATGAGAGAGAATCAGAAGGATTTCAGGAGAACAGACAGACTTTCACAATGTCTAAGCTTAAATAAAGGCAATGTTTCATTCGAGATGGTTAATTTCATAATTACTGTTGTGAAGATCTGAGCACCTCTCTTGTTACATTTAGGTGCACAGCATAGTGGCACAAGAAATTACAAAAAGCCTAATAATATTGATGGGAAGCAAATAATTTCCTAGTCTTACTACAATTGATCAATTAGCATTCAAGGAAATCAATATTTTTATTAAAACATATTTTGAAATCTAATCTGTGGTAAATAACTACACTTAGGTGAAGCATAAAAGGACAGCAGACTGCTAAAAATGGCAGCTCTGTATTTACAGGGTGACATTCTATTTTTGCAGGTTTTCACTTTTTCTTTTCTCTGTTTTAAAGTTTTAGAGTAATTACTTTAAAAATTAGATTTACACAAAGATAAGAGTTCACATTTTGTAATACCATAAATATTGGGATTGCCTGTCTGAAAATAGATTTAGATTATGACAGCAAGTAGCCCAAACAATACATGGCCAAATAGGTGGGGATTTTTGTTTGGTTTTTTAAACTGAAATAGACAAATTGCACAAAACATATTGTGATGGAAGAGGATCACAAATAACATAATTTTTTAGTACATCAGAATGACTGACAAAACAACTGCCTGAGCTTTAATCATGTCAAATCCAGAAAAAAATAGTCAATTAAAGTACTGTAATAACTCTGAAGGCACTGCAGTTGTTCTGTGGTGCACGCAACGCCAATTAGAGGATGATGTTTCTGTCAGTTGCAAACTTTAGAAAAAAATAAAAGTATTGAGTTAAACTTAGAGCATGGTACTATGGTTATACCTGTTTCAACAAAGTGTAGTTGGATCCATCAGTGCTAATTTTTCTTATTTCATGATGATCAGCCAGAATTAAGAAAGGTTCCTCATCTAAACCCCGGGAGAAAGAATATATTAGACTAACTTTTACGTTAATTTATGGAAAATCAGGAATACAATGCTGAAATACAGATGGCTTGAAAAATAAATGTTACATGCTCTGATCAATGTTATGGATGAAAGAAATATTTAAAACATTCAAATGCTCCAAGAAAGATCAATGATGCAGTATAAAAATGAACAAAGCAATCAATTAGTATATCTTTCAATGCAATTTAATTCTTTTGCCTTTGTAATATGGGAACCACACTGCATTTTATCCTAATTTAATGTCAGAGATTAAATGGGAAATATATTTCATTCCATATGTTTTAATTTCAACATTTCCTTTCAATTTAACACTGACTACTAATTATGGTTGCTAACCAAGCAGTTTTTGACCATTTCGTTTTGAGATTTCATTAGTCTGAATGGTACAGAGAGAAAGAAACAGCTACTCATAAAAACCTTGATTTTTTTTTAAGTTTGAACTGAAGCCAGATTTGACTTTGTGTTACCTTGGCTTTCTAGTTTATAAAAAGTATTTACTTTCAGATAGTCATTCATGACATCACTGAAACATCTCTGACACTGTCATACATAATTCTAAAAATGTATTTTTAAGGCTGTCTTTATTCTAGCTCTATTGAGAGACACCTCGACTAAAACAAAAAAAAAAAATCACCAGTGATAATTAAAAATGTATTAAAGGCTTTGTATCTACTGCTCTTGCACTCTAGAATGTAATGTGTTGTCCAGCCTACTCTGCTCCTGTACCGAGCGCCTTTGCATGTTATAACAGAGTTGCATTTTCTATTTTTTTTCCTGTTCCTCCTTTTCAGATGAGGAAGTTTGATGTGCATTCTAATATTCTAAAGGTGATGAAATCTTGTCATAACCATGCTATTATCATCTGACTCAGAAGCAGAACTAAGCGATGTATTTTAACTTTTCTAATACTTTTTCTAATCAAGTTAATTATTCACACTTTCAAAAACCACTGTATCTATTTATTACAAATGAGCTGAGGAAAACACAGACTAAAAATATTACTTATTCTTGCATTCAGACACAGTCACATTCCTATTTTTTGTTGAAAAAATAGCAGATTCAAAGTAACTCTGTTTTTATCTTGCATATAAAGGTACCACAGACCTCAGGGCTAAGTTTTTTTTCCACAAATTATTTTGGTACAGCTGTAGATTATAAAATCATTAAATAGTAATACCTGAAAGGGATTTGCAGCCATTTGGGTTATCAGGCTGTGTTTCATACCCTTCTGCACACAAGCATTTGTAGGTTCCATAGGTATTGATGCATTGCTGGCTACAGGGAAATCCAGATGAACATTCATCAATATCTACACATGTTTTGCCATCATCCTTCAGGAGGAATCCAGGCCAGCATTTGCACTGGGAAAGAAAGCCAAATACATTAATTTTTAATTCTGTTTATCACCTGTGTCTACTTGCTTCTGAATATGTTAGCATCATAAACTTTTTATGCATCTCATTTTTTCAAGTAACATCTTAATTACATTGCTGCTTGTATGGTTTACAGGAGGCATGCCTACTTTTCTTTTCAAACATTGCTGATGTGATCCTAAACACTATTTCCTCCATAAAAACCCAAACAAAACCCTGTAGAACAAGTAATCATTCTTTCTACTTTAACTGAAGAAAAAGTAAAGCACACCTTCTCAAAAATATAGAAAGAATTTTTTTCTTGAAAATAATGATGGATGGACCCTTTGGACTGCTCAAGTTTCAATTATACATGTGTTTTTTGGTAAAGATAGACAATTTTTAACTATTTTCCTTGGAATCATTGATACCACCTAGCAATCTGTGTAACCAACACAGGAATGTGAATCAGAACTCTTGAGGCTGATTAGGAGTGGGACATGGACAATTCTTGTGGATCCCTTCTAACTCAGAATATTCTCTGTTTCTCTGGCATTGATTTGGGTCTGGTGATGATCCTGGCAACTTTATCACATGCAATATGAAAGGTGCAAAATACAACTGGCCAGAGGCATTTTGAAAAAGGGGCATAAATTTTATCTACAGGAGACTTCCTGTCATGTTCCCTCATATATTCTCTAGTTCTCTCTGCAGAGATCCAGGACGTGCTTTCTCCACCATTTCAGCAAGGTTTTGGTTGAACCCATCAGCTCCTGAGTCTCTGTCTCAACCCTCACAGTTCCAGAGGGGTTGAATACCTGCAGATCTAAGCCAAGCTGCACAGATTTTATTTAGTTTTCAGTGGGCCAGTGTTCAGCTGAAAAGATGAAACTTTGGGAGTGCAGTTAGGGTTACTTCAGCGTTAAAACCTTGAGAAGAGTCTTTCTTCCATTTTTAGCTGCTATTTACAGGCTACTGCAGGTTGTTCCTCTCTACTTGTCAAGGCCAAAGAGCAGATTCAAACAACATCCTCACATGCAGACAATGAACAGTTTTATCCTGCTAAGGTGATATTACTTTGTTTAAATATTTCTGTAAGAGTCTCTGTCTTGGGGGAAAAAAAAAGAAAAACAACAAAACAAAAAACTGGAGAATACCACTATTTCTGCTCATCATTCCTATGTATTGTAAAATTTTTATTCATTGATTTCCAGTGTTCTGTTGATTTGTTGTATTTAAAGCACCTTTCCATAGGTTTAAAATATGCACTATACCGTTTTTAAATACAATTGGCAATTGTTTGCTTACAGGAAATGAAAATTTGAATGTTCTTATTTTGGTATGTAAGCTACTTCACTACAAAGAGATACCACACAGTGGGGCTTTATAATAATCATGCAGTAGTTAAACACTTGAGAGCTAAAAACTTGCATTATGTTAAACCACATTTTGCAATTATTCACCTTGTATCCAACAGGAAGGTCCTGGCAATCCTGGGAACAGCCACTGACTTTCTTACTGAGGCATTCATTAATGTGGCAGCTTTTCTCATCAGACCCATCACTGCAATCTTCTTTGTTATCACAAACCTCGCTTTGAGGAATGCACTTGCCATTTTTGCACATAAAAAAAGAGCTGTTACATGACTGCTCTGGAAAACACAAAAAGAACACACAACTTGGTGTCATCTCTTAGTATTTGGAATTAATTTTCTCATGGATCAGCTGCTGTGTGCATGCAGAAGGAAAAAATTGTGTAACAACTGAATATTTATTCCTTATGGATAGCTTTATGATAACTTCTCACTTTTCAGTGTCTTTGAAGGTTATTCCTCTCCTGGAAAAATGGGTGAAGACATCAACTTATTACTCCCTCCTACACATTTGTTTTCATGTAATGGAGAACCCTCTAAATAATCTCTGCACAAAATACAGTTCTAGTTCCCAAAAGTTAAAAAACATGGGTTCCCCCCTCCCCTCCGTGGATGCTGAGAGGTTTAGGAACACAACTGGCTGAATTTCAATGCATTCCTTGCCTAATGACCAAATACGTTCTTCCCTGTTTGGCAAAACTTCAATACAACATTTCAGCTACATTCTGATCCTCCAAATAACAATTGGGACATTTTAATAAATATAAGGTAGGTGTGCTGCCTCACCTCACAGCAGATGAGTCTTTTCCATCAAAATTGGAATAAAGAACCTGGCTACAGTGCAATGAAATGCTAAGGTCTAGACAGAAGAATTGGTCTTTCAAAAAGCCACAGACTAGAACAACATATGCAGACCAGGACTAATTTCCCTCTCAAAAACCAGTCAAACATCATCAAACTTATTAATGTAAGCAGAAAATATCAATAAAACCAACAGCATTGGGTCAATAATTTCCAAAAAAAATTAAAGCAGTGTTTATTATTTATAGTGGGAGCAACTTTATATCCCCTTTTATATAAACTTCTGTGTGATGAATATCTGGAACACAAAAAACCATTATAAGAGCAAGCTAGAAACTTTGGAAATTACAATATTAATATCATCTCATTTAGCATCAACAGGAGTTATGCATTAAGGAAATGTCTGCTATTTTATTCCATAGGAACTGGTGGCTTGGACTTGGTGAACTGAGGTTTTGGATGCTCAGAACAATTTCTCCTTGCAAGACATGAGCAATATCGCCATGAAAGCACTGGAAATTTAAGGTATGAGGTTTTACATTTGCTGACTTAAGAGCCCTAAACCATCGCTCTCAAAAAAGAAAGATCACATGTACTCTTCAAAAAATTACAAACCTGAACTTTTGCACTTGGTGTTGATAGGGGCTTCATCGGAGTGGTCTGGGCAGTCAAAGTCCCCATCACATTGCCACTGGGAATTCAACAGGCAGCGCCCATCAGCACAGGTGAACTCTCCGGGACGGCAGCGACGATACCCTGCAAAACCAGCAACCACCCACCTCATACTTGCTCTCACAGTTTCAACATAAAATTCTGCCTTTTTGAAGCAACAGAAAGAAATTTTTTTTGCTCCATTTAGAGATGTAGAGTGTTGTGCTCATACATGAGCAAGGAGAGAAATCAAAATAAAGAAATCTATACTATACAAATATTTTCTAGCTATTTTCTGTTGTGGTTCTCATTTCTGGAGCAAATTTAAGAGTAAATAACCAATATAGTTTGTAACAGCACAAAACCAGGCATGATAATCGTCACTGTCATATTTTCTGGAAAAATCCCTTCACCAGGATTTCTTCTCTGGGAAGCTGAGAAGCCTCAGAGAAAAAGGAAAACAATAATTATCTGATTCGCTTCTCATGTGCTTTGCTGGTTTGGAATGTGGATGGAGATTGTTTATCCAACTTGTGAATTGTTTTACTTTACGGCCAATCACAGTCCAGCTGTGTCAGGACTCTGGAGAGTTTTCATTAGTATCTTGTTAAGCCTTCTGTCTGCATCCTTTCTCTATTCTTTAGTATAGTTTTAGTATAGTATTCTTTAATATAATATAATATAATACCATAAAATAATAAATTAGCCTTCTAAAAACATGGAGTCAGATTCTTAATTCCTCCTTCATCCTGAGGACCCAGCAAATACCACAGATAATCACCAGTTTGTCATTTTGAAGGGGATATTTGCTCTGCATTTTCCATAAAAAATATTTACATAGATTAGTGTTTCTGAGTATGGCCAAGATACATTGAACGGACACTCAGAACATGTAAGAGACCCTAAATTCATGTGAACGGTGAATATTAAACATTCACATATGGTTATAATTGATATAATTTAAATCCAGTGATAATCATGACAGATGTGATGATTCTTTGATAGGAAAAAAACATATATGGAGACAAAGACAAAAATACATATAATAAAGATAAACTTATTAAACAAGAAATTCTAGGGCATACCTTTAAAATTTTCCTAAATATTATTAGCAATCAACTGTAAAACTCTATGGAAAAATAATTTGTCACTGTAGCCCCAGATCCAAGTTAATTCCAAGCTGTATAAATTACCGCATAATTTAAAAGTGAGAAGCAAAACAATAAAAATAAAAGAAGAGCTTTCTTTTTTAATAATGCTTTAGACCCTGAAGAATGCCTTACAGTTAGCAGTGTGAAATTGTTTTATTTACTCTATTTTTGTTATACTTGCCACATTCCAGGGATTCATCTGATCCATCTCCACAGTCGTCATCGTGGTCACAAACAAACTGTTTGGGAATGCAGACTTTGTTATGGCACATGAAAGCATTCTCATCACAAGTGTTATTGGGAGCTAAGGAAAATACAGCACATTAAAAAAAAAAAAAAAGAAATTGAGAACAATCAGATAAACAGCCGATTTTCTTACACAAAGATGAAATGAGAAGTGAATTTGAGGGAATTCAATGGAAATAACCATAACTTTTTTAGTCAGATAAAAAGCATCACACAATTCAATACTAGAAAAAGCTACTCATCACAAAAAATGATACAGAAGTAAAGATAGCTAAAATCTTCTGTAATCTGAGAAAGAAAAGCTTCAGAAGTCAATGCTGTCTATGGCTAAACTAAGGTCTGGCTCTGAAGAAAAGAATATTTTTGGAAAAAGAGATGTCTTTATATTGGTCTGCTCCCGAACAAATGCTCTTTGAAGTCCATAAACACTTAAAATATATAGAATATACTTATGTACCATTTTTATGTATTAATAAAAAAATCCTCCCCAACGAAACTATTACTAAACTCCTGACCCTGTTCCAGTCTACATGTGTCTCAGGTAGACTGGAAGTAACATTTTATAGGGCAAGAGATGTTCAGGATCTGAACAATTAGAGTAAATTGAAGACAGGACTTGCATCTCCCTTCTATGATACACAACCTCCTTGACATGAGCAGCAGCATTTTCTTCAGGAAGAGCAATAAAACTGCAGAGTCACTGAAGTGCAGATTTTCACCAGTAAACACTGCCTGTGAACTGCCACACATCCTGATCTCCAGCTGGGCTGCCTCGCTGTGTCAGCCTGAGTAAAGCCGTGAAGGATCCTGCTCTGGGTGCTCACACGTGGGTCAGCATTCTTCACCAGCAAAATGGACATGAAAATAACATGAAATAGCATGAAAAAAACCCATTTTTTTGACATGCAAACCTACCACAGCCCGCTGTGGAGAGCTCATCGCTTCCGTTGGGACAGTCGCGCTCCCCGTCGCAGAGCCAGTGCTGGGGCACGCAGGCGTGGGAGCCCAGGCAGCTGAAGGTGTCTGCAGCACACGTCACTGAGCCTGGGGACACATGGCAGGGGAGCCCTCAGCACTGAACCATCCCAAATCCCCATCTGGAATACCCTAGCCCATGTTTGTGTGGTGACTGGTAATGATTAAAGGGGTTTATTTTAAAATCTCAGCGATTGTTTCGTTCTGGACATTATGATAAACTGTAGCCATGATATTTTATGAAAAATCCTTTCCTTAGGATTTTTTTTCTCCTGAGAAGATGAGAGGTCTCAGGAACAAAATGTAAACAATGATTTTCTGCTGCTGTGGAATGCAATAGGTGCATCTATGATTGGTCTCATGTGGTTGTTTCTAATTAATGGCCAATCACAGTCCAGCTGGCTCGGACTCTTTGTCTAAGACACAAACCTTTGTTATTCTTCTTTCTTTTTCTATTCTTAGCTAGCCTTCTGATGAAATCCTTTCTTCCATTCTTTTATTATAGTTTTAATATAATATATATCATAAAATAATAAATCAAGCCTCTGAAACATGGAGTCAGATCCTCATCTCTTCTCTCATCCTAAGACCCCTGTGAACACCGTCACAATAAACCTACTGGCTGGGATTGTTTTACAGTTAAATTTTCACTGAATTCACAGAATCACTAGGTTGGAAGAGACCTTCAAGATCATCGACTCCAACCCAGCCCCAACACCTCACATAAACCATGGCACCCAGTGCCACATCCAGGCTGTTTTAAACACATCCGGGGATGGTGATTCCCCTCCCCTCCCTGGGAAGACTATCCCAGGACTTTATCATCCATTCCATAAAAACTTTTTTCCTAATATCTAACCTTGATCTCCCTCATTTAGCATGATTTGAGCTAACCCAGAAGTGAACAGATCCAACTCACCACAGATGGCATCGCTCTCATCTAAACCATCTCCGCAGTCATCCTCACCATCGCAGGTCCACTGCTTGGAGATACACTTGTTTGCAGAGCAAGCAAACTGATTCCAGGAGCAGGACGAATCTGGGGGTGACACCAGGCCCTGCATTTGTTAGGTTCACAACATCACTGCATTCCCTGCTGTTTCAAGCACGGTTTAGGATTTTTTGCACCGCTCCTTTCTCTCCTCCCAGTTTCCATCTATTTAAATGCTCCAACTCTGCACAATGCCAATCTTGTTATTCAGCATATTATCAGTTTGTCCAGGAGTTTGCATTCACCAACACATTTTTAAAAGTAAACAGTGAAACATTCCAAAATTTTCAAATATTTTGTAAGTGGGATGAGGATAAACACTCTAAAAAACTGAAGTCTAGTTTGCATATTTAACAGTTGCGACAACTACAGTGAACTGCTTTACTTGGGTAGTAGGACAGAGAGGGCACAGTTCAAAGTTTCCAACCCAGCCTTCCTCCTGGTATTCCAGAAGCTAACTCCATATTTAAAATATATCATTATTTTTTCTCACAAGAAAAATTTCGGTGTGCTTGCTTCATCTCATTTACACTTTTCTCTACATTGAAAATAAGAGGTTAGCTTCTACATTTCAAAATCAGACTGAAAAACTGTCCTTAATCAATGCTATTCTTTTCTGAAAAATTCAGGTCTTGCATTTTTACCAGGCTTCTTTCTTTAAGAATAAAGTTTATTTTGTTGCAACTGATTTTGGTGACAATAAATTTTAATAATAACATTAAAAAGAATTTTAGGTTATAAAACCTGAATTTGAAGGACAGCATTGTAACAGGTATCTCAAAATGGGTAAGAACAATCAATGGGGAAAGAAGCATTGACTTAACCCCCTTCCCTTTTGTCCATGAAAATCAGCTAATTCAGTTTACAATATTGTACATGTATATACAAAGAGTATGACACCTGGAAATGTAAACACCAAGTTATGCTTGACAAACGTGGCCAACAAAAAAGACTCTGATTGTCCTAGTGCACAGCACTTCCTACTTTCAAAGTTATGAGATAAAAATATACAATGTAAACTGCAAACCAAATATGGAAGCATGTTAGTGGGAACTGGGTCATGAAGAGAGTAATAAAATAAATAATAAGTAATAAAATGTTCAGTCATGGTAAGAAGTAAAGGAAAAAACCCACAAAAAAACTGAAAAAAACTCCAAATTTCAGATCTTATTTAAATTGGGAATAGAAAAAGTTGACACTACTTTCTGGTACAATTTCATTACAAAAATAATCCATTCAGGTAGTCCATACAAACTGAAAAGACCAGCTCTCACTAGAAGTAAAGCCAACCTGCTTTGTGCCTCAATTACCTAAAATTTAAGAATCCGAAAAGATCTGAGACAGAACAGACCTTTAATCCAGTTCACAGTTTGTGCTGTATTTTATTTACATCACTTTTGTTATTACTTTAAACAGTTATATCTGTATGGCCTCTGATGCAAAGCAATGCCTACTTTGAGCTTTGGGTATTTCCTGAATCCTTCCTGATTCAAAGTCATTATATTTGTAAAACTTTTCTAATGAGGAGTTGTGAAGAATTAGTGAAATTTTTAAATATTAAATTAATAGAAAACCCTGTTTATAAATATATCCTTAAGAGAGAAAAAAATAAAGGGCTTTCATTCTGGCATGAAATAGAATTTAAGGTATTGGCAGCATGAAGTATAAGAGTTGAATCTGCAAACACGGTACTAAAGATTTTTTTAATAGAATCTCTGAGATATAAATGCACACTTCTTTGTTTCCAAAGTGCATTAGTGACTAGAGAAATACAAATAAGACAAAATGCTCACCACAGTGCAATTCATCTACTCCGTCCTCACAGTCTTTCTGCCCATCACAAAGCCAGGTGGTCAGAATACATCTTCCACTAGGACAACCAAAATAATTTTCTTCACATGTGGGTTTGTTTTGAACTGTGATAAAATAAAGAATGTAATGTAAAATGGTCTCTACTAGTATGATTAGGAGCCTAATACATTTCTGCTAAATTTCTGAATACTGATGGACAAATGATAATGTCTAAAAATGGGGAAAAAAATTGTGTTCATAACAAAAAAAAAGTGATTGCTAAGTAGTTTAGGGAGCTGAAATAGTTATTTTTTATATTTTTAGAGAAGAATCAAAGCACAGCTTCAAACTAAATCAAAAAGCCTAGAGAGGAAAGTAGTTCAGTTTACAGGTTTTGAGGTCAGGCAGGTCAGCATTGCTTGTTGTTTTACACCAGCTGAAGAAATTGCCCTTCTGAACTTTCTGCTGTCATTTACAAGATAATCTAATTGTGGCAGTATTTTTGTCACTGGGAGAAGCCACAAATCTCAATGCATGCACTGACTAACAGGAGATAAACCAGTGATGCTGGAGCCAGAGGTTTAGACTTGGTCAGAAATTAAAAAGTTCTGCTCTGCCTTTCTAATTTTGTTGAGTCAGAAAGTAATTTAAAATTCTTTTATGAATGATTAAGAAACCAGGTGTGAGGAAAGAAAACATGCCACATGTAGAGTTTATGATGCAAGCACAAATATTAGTCTAATAACAGCTTATTTCCAAAATCTTAAGGTCCTGGGAAAGCCCAGGATGGAATTCCAAGCACTGGAGACCACTGAAACTCTCTGCCATGATTTTCATTATTCCTTCAGTGTAATGTATTTGTTTTCAGCCTCCTCTCTTATAAAAGGAAAGGTAAAGTAAACATTTATGGATTCTACAGCTGTATGAATAAAAAAGAAAATAAAAAAGACTAAAGAAAGAAGTGGAACATATGAGATGACTTGGTAGATATTAAGGATTGCCTAAGCAAAGCTACCCTCCATGTGTATTTTGCTGTAATTTTCTGTAAGAACAATGCCACTGAACCAAACTGCTAATGGGAATTGCAATATTCATAACAGAAACAACACTCAAAAACTTAATGTGCCAGAGTTGGTCAGTTTTGAATGAAATGGCAAAGGAAATCACATGTAGGCTGAGTGGGAATGGTATTGCTTCCAAGTAAAGGGAGGAACGATCCAGGCAATTAGTCACACATTAAAATGATGGAACATTTTGGCACACATTTGGAATTCAGAGAGAAGTAATACAAATAAATGGACAATGGAATAAAATGCACATTAGTGTACTTATGCAACATTAGTTTACCAAAGCTGTAGCACACTGCTCTCAACATTTTCCTTGGTATGGAAAAAAACCCATTTCTTTGTCTAAAAATACAGCAAGTTAAGTTATTTTGGCCTTAATGAAGTGTTATATATAATAAATTCTTCATAATTAAGAGTTAATCTAGAAAACATAGATATTAGAATGAAAAATCTAAGTTAATATGAATTTATTTTATAGGACTGATGGGAGATCTTAATAACAGGTTGGCTGACAGTACTGCTGAAGTCCCAGGTTCCTCTGGATCCTGGTAATATTTTTGTCAATAAATTTGGCACAATGTATATGAGAATTCTAACAGAACCTTCTGGTGACACAACAGCATTATCACACAGATAAAGGGAATATTAAATGGAAAGAATCAGATTATGTCCACCACTATGCAAAAATTTGATGGCATTGAACAACATAAAATTAGAAGTTCTGATTTTACAAATGAATAAAACTTATTATTATTTAGTAACTATTTACTTTTATTTAACACTAGTTCTTAGAGGAAAGAGAGTTACTGGTCAACAGGAGGTTAATTTCACTCTAGAATGAATCAATTATAAAAACCAATAGAAAAAAAATGTTTCCATTTTGAATGCAATATTCTCAAATGCAGATGTGGAGTTCTGGACAAAAATGGAGCCAACACATACTTTCCCTCCTTCATTAGGTAAGAATTGAATATTATAAAGAATTCATTGGTTAACATTAAATAGAACTCCAGTCCTGTGTCTGGGGCTCAAGTTGTCATGATCACTTTTTCCTGGCTGCTATCACAAAAACAACAACCCTGGATTCTACCCTGGCAGCCTATTCCAAGGACCTCCACCAAATAAAAGAGAAAGTAAAACAAATCAGCAAGAAAAGAAATACCACCCACTAAAGCAGTAGCTAATCAAAGTTCCTGAGTGATTATGCTGATGCTTGATGAGCTTGACATTTTAATGACTTGTGTTTTACTTAAATAAAAATGATAAATGACAGGCCTAACCTGGAGGAAATAGAAAGCTAGACATTACAGTTTGCTTCAGAAAAAAAGTCAGTATTCATTTGTAATAATCCCAGGAAACACAAAATAAAGGTGAATAAACTGCATTCAGCATTGTAATAATGTCTATGTTAAACAAACCAGTATTGACCAAATAAACATTTTGCAACACAATGAGAACCACTTTCCCTCCCCAAATCGGACTTTTTTTCTATGTTTAAAAGGTAAATTAATGTTTTGGGTTTGTTTTTTTAAAATTTTATTACAGTTACCTGGGCATTTTAATTCATCTGTATAATCTCCGCAGTCATTAGACCCATCACAAATCCATTCTGGCAGTATACAGAGCGAAGTGGAATTACAGCTGATGAATCCTGAAGATTTTATCCCAAGTTTATAGAAGTAAGCACAGTTTGTATTATCTGAAAAGAGACAGAAAATTACCATACACCTAAGACAGCCTGAGAGCCTCAACGTTTAATTTTCACGTTGGGCTGGAGGAGCCCACGCAGGCATTGGAATCCCAAGCAGCAACACCCAGGAATGAACTGCTCCAACACAAGGAACAATCAGGGAGCAGCTGCTGGGAGGGAGCAGGAACACAAACTCACTGCAGTTCTTTTCATCCGAGGCATCTGCACAGTCGATGATCTGGTTGCACCGCGCTGATTTCCCCACACAAAGCCCATCTGCACAGCGGAACTCTGCCGGGGCGCACGCCGCGTCTGCAACACGCGGTTATTAAAGGATGTGAGTTTGTGTGCTAAACACGCTCTGCAGATGCTCATCAGACACTTGATGATGCTTAAGCCTTCTGCCTTTCAGAATGAAGCATTCAGAACTCACTGTACCTTCCAGCAGATGTATGATTTGGAGTTTATTACACCTTATAAGTTGCTAATTTTTTAATTTATTTTTTTAGCCTAAAAGTGTCTCTAGGTAATTCAGTTCATTTGGAGATAATCAATTGTCCTGGTTTTGCAAGATGGCAGATTTCCCCAAGAGGCTGCTATTAGTGAAAAAATTGTGAGCCACAAGAGAACTGTTTTTTTTTTTTTTTTTTTTTTTTTTTTTTTTTTTTTTTGTTTTTTTTTTTTTTTTTTTTTTTTTTTTTTTGTGGAGAAATCTCCATAACGTTAACAAGAGAGACTTCTCTCTCTAAGTAAACTTTTTTAGAAGTGGCAAACTTACTGAAATTTTAGGTTTTGTTTCTTTACATTGCCAGTGGGAAAGAAAAGGTTTTGAGGGAAGGAGAAGTGTTCTGAAGGTTTTGTTATGATTCTTATTACTCTTCTAATTATTTTTAATATTTCTTTAATACCCCTTTAAAGTTTTGAGCCTGCTTTGCCTTTCTCCTAATCCTACCTCACAGCAGGAAGTGAGTGCATTGGTGACTGGCCAGCACTGAACCCACCACACTCATTGCTGTGTTGGCCAGGAAATCTCAAAATTGATGAAATCTCAGATTGGTGAACCAAAACCACCACATGAAATTGGTGTTCCCACCTGGTTTCAAACTGAAACCAACACACCAGCATTTGAGGGAGGAAGAAGCATTTTCAGGATCACCCATGAATCTTAGATTTATTTCTTGTAACACCAGTTTGGGGTTCTTGCCTGTATCTTTTACTTACATTTAGATAAATGATTAAAAATAATTTGGTGCCTTCAAAAAATGCTTGTTGCTATTCAGCTTTTAGTTATAAATCATGTGGAATAATATCCCTGCCAACCTTTCTGAATTGTAACTAAGGATTTATGTGGTCTGCTTGCTGGTCTATATGCATTGGCTGTTGCACAGATATAAATATTCATGTTAAAAGATACAAATCAAAAAACAATTCTAATATGAAGAAGAGAACAATTCTAGTAAGCTTTGCAAAGGACATGGACACTGCTATGCATCTGAGAAGCAGGGAAATGGAGCATTTCCTGCTTCAGAGAAGAGGCACATGCAGAGGAGAAATCACCATCTTTCAATCTGTCTGCAGTAAAGTTACTCTCTCATTACTTCACAGAAGATACAGTACCTGTATTTTATATTTTATACATTTAAAACATAAAATATTATATGCATAATGCACATGTATATTTTATATTTTATAGCCAAAACCACTCTCCTTCTAGAAGACTGTAGGTGCAAACCAAAATCAGCCTTTGCATCAATCCCACCATATGATTAAATCACACACGTTATTTTCCAGCTACTCCTATTTGCATAATGAGTATTTACAAAGCAATATTCAGAAATCACCTTGGAAATAAGATGCCATTTACCTTTGCAGTCAAATTCATCAGAGTTGTCACCACAGTCATTGGCACCATCACAGACTCTGTCACTGGGAACGCAGCGGCGATTGGAGCACGGCTTGAAGCCCTTCCGACAGCCTCTGTTCTCTGGAAAGTTAAATAGCAGCTCATGATTGGATTGACACCTCATGAAAACAGCCTTACCCTCAATCCAAACAAACACTCCGGAACAATATTTTAATTGGTGATGCATTCCAAGCTACAGGAAAAAAAAAAACTTCAGAAATTGTTCATCCATCATGCAGCATAACTTGGACGGATATAGGGATAAAGAGCAATAAATGAAAACATGATGAGAAAGAATGACCAAAAAAAAAACCAAAAAGGAAAAAGAGTGGCCTAATTCCCAGCTTTCATTATCTTGGTACAAAATGCCCATGTACTTTAAATGCATTTGTTTTGACACACTTGTTTGGGGACAATGTTTGCATGTGGCATCACACAGAATGAAGCATACCAACTTTGGCCTAAACCAAAACAGGAATAAATGGATAATAAAATAACAACAAATATTAGCAGAGAGGTTTCTGTATTTCTGAGCACCAAATCCAAACAGCATTCTGCTCAAGAACACTATTGAAGAATGTATGAATTTTACATATAATGATGTGTTTGAAAATTCAGGACCGATTTACTAAAGCCCTAATTATTGCAGAAGTCACAATAACAATGTTCACTGCATTAGGCATTCAAAAAATGAGTCCAGCACTTTGTTCTTTACCAGATTCAGAAAGCAACACCATGTATATGACCAGTGCATGAAAGGACCCCAGTTCATCCAGGTTTTTTTTCCCCAATGTGTAGCACAATATTTGGTACAGTTGACTTAAATGAGGCAAAGTGTTCACTGTCACACTGCAAATTAATAGAATGTCCTTCATAAAATTATGTGGTAAATCCATGGAAAGACAAATTTTTGGTTCTCAGAGTCACAGAATCATGGAATGGGTTTGAAGGGACATTAAAGGTCACCTCCTTCCACCCTCTGCCATGGGCAAGGACACCTTCTACTATCCCAGGCTGCTCCAAGCCCTGTCCAACCCGGCCTTGGACACTTCCAGGGATGGGGCAGCCACAGCTGCTCTGGGCAACAAATCTTGTATTTATACATCTATTTAGAAGTTTAATAACTAGCATTTATAGATTTTATATTACTGTACAATAAGGTATCTTCCATCTTTAAAAAAAGCAGTTAGCCATGTTTTTCCTTATTTTTGCATAACACCAAAATGACAACAGGAAGGTGAAAGATCTGGAAATACTCACCACAATAGAAAAGTTTCTCATCAGACTTGTCCTTACAGTGAGCAATGCCATCACAAGTCAGTTGATAATCAATGCATTCACCGTTCCCACATTCAAACTCTGAATAGATGTTGCAAGTAGAATTTTTACCTAAAAATAAACCCCATTAACACATAATTTTTAAAAGCTTTTACAACTAGTGAAAATGAGAAAACATGCTGGCTGCATTTCAATTTTGACCTACATGAATTTTGAAAACCTGAGTACAAAACAGTAAAACACATCATGGCATCAGAACTTAAAAGCTTCTACAAAGAGAACCTGTAAAAGAAAATACATTGAGAAATATCCATGAAGGAACATGCAGTGAAACAATTCACAAGCACTCATTCTGATAAGATAAGAACTTTGGAACTACTGTGCTCAGCTTGCTTCAAATCATCCATGCCTTCCCAACCCCCAGCTTGAATGATACAGCCTAAACCCCAAGGCAGAAAACCTGCTGCTTTCATTTTACTTTTTTCTTTTATTCACAAACACTCTCCCCTTCTCATTTAGTGGATGTTTTATCTACTATTTTAGAAGAGAACCAGGAGCACATTTAAAATTTTTACTCTTTTACTTAAGAAACAAAAACATTTCACAAATTGGACACATAAGTTTGGTCACGAACCTCAGGATAAGTCATACATCTGCTTTGAGAGTACGGCTCTAACCAAAATATCAAAGTGAAGAGAAATGAGGAGCATTTAGGACAACTCAAGCAGAAGAACAATGGAGAAATTATATCCAATTGTTATGCTTCTTTCTTGTTTCATTATAATCACTTCAGCAAAAATTCAGGAAGAACCAATGTCTGTTATACACAATAGCCAAGCCAATATAAATTGAAAGCATTTCTTGATTTGATTGAAACATGAAGAAAAAGTGCTGAAAACAGATTCTGAACAAGGTGAGATCTGGTCTTGAATATGATTTATTTAAAGGACTTCAAAAGTCCTTTACATTTGAAGTATTTTTATCTCTTTTCCCTCCATTTTCTAGCATTGTAAGAACTTATGGAGAATAATTATCAATTACATTTGTAGTTCATCTAGTTCAGCATCTTAGACGGCAATCTTTAGAAAAAAATGAAAATAATAAAAGTATATATAGCATAACCTGCCCTCAGTTTGACTCTAACTGGACACCCTTGTAGAGATTGCTTCAAACTCCATCTTGCAGAAACAAAGAATTGAAACGCCTTTCAAATGGTTTCTTTGATGACAAGTAAGCAGTCAGAGCAGTCATTACCCATATCATCATCTCTCAGAATTTCACTGAAGCTTTGTCTCAAGACTCTTGACTGGCAGTAAGTTACACAGCCTAATTACACTGTGAAAGGACAGTTAATTCCTTTTCTCAGCTGGAATTGCTAACTTTCAATTTTATTGAGTATCACTTGCAATTCTGTTAAGAAGAAAGGAACTTTTGATCTCAAAGCTAAACGGAAGTCTGTCTTGTTCCCATCCTTTCTGTGCTACTCTACCCCATCATTTAATGTCTTCTTTTTTTTTTTTTCCTGATAGCTGAGATCAACATTTCCTGCAAACACTCTACAGAATAACTTAGAAGATTAAATCTTATTTCATGTCCTAGATGACAATTTAAACACGGTTTTACCTAAGAGCAATTTTAAGAGTTGCGATGCATTTGGAAAATATAAATGCCATATAATTATAAAATAAATTGTTAGGCATGTGAATTCATCTGCTGAACTTCTCTCACTTCCGCTGCCAATCACTGGTTTGACAACATAGATAGGTGAGAAAGTGCTTAATTAAGGTTCAACTTCAGTACCTTATCCCACATAACCCTAGGGATGGATACATACAGATATTTCTATCTTAGCAGTAATTGTGATAAATACATAAAAATTCTATTAATAGGAAACAGCAACTCATTACCATAATAGGAGTTTAAGGAGAGTTTTAATACCCCAAAAGACTCACAAGACAAAAGAGTTAAAAGCCTGGTTGGTGCTGAATAGCCAGATCAATTTTTTCAGTATAGACAAGAAATAAAATGAATGGCTTGGGCCAACTGTCCTATGAAAGCCAAGTGCCTCACAGCACGGAAAAGCATCGTGTCAGCCACCATTACTTACTCACACATCTGTTATCATCTATCAGGACTCTGTCCCCTCTGCACGAGCAGTTCACTCGTCCATCAGGCGTCAGAAGGCACAAATCATGGCAGCCTCCATTCATTTGTGCACAGGGAGATAACTCACCTGGAAGACAAAAGACAAGAGATGAACTTTATTTTATTAAATTTGCTTCAGTGGCCAATGTCTTTGAGGGAGCAAAAGTCACCATATCTCAGATTCATGGGCAATTGATTCGGGTTTTATCAGTCAGATGAAAATGTCAGCATCCCTCAGATGCTGGCATGCTAAAGATAAACAAACACCTGGAAAATAATAATTTAAAAAACCTGCAACATTCAAAACTGCAGAAATTTGACAGGAAAGTATTTAACTGCTATCCACTGAGCTCAACACCCATAGCAGAACATTCCGAATAACACTTATTTACTTAGCGTCCTGGGTTGTAAGATATGTGTGTACTCTATTTGCCATCTGTTAGAGGTGGGGCAGTTATCTTCTGTTCATTGGGCAGTTTTCTTTATCTCTTCCACAAACCAATCCTCCCTCTGGGAAATACCTTCTGTTAATGGGCCATTAATTATTAATTATCTTCTGTTCATGGGCCAGTGAGTGTCCCTGCATGGCTGATAAAATTCCATCATCCCATGGGGAGAGGTTCTGCCCAGGGGGAGGAGTCAAGCATTCCTACCTGGATACAATCTGACATTTGGAACACCAGAAACAGCCTTTTCCCACTGGATTCCCAGAGGAGCAGCTTTCTTCTCCACTCCATTCCCAGAGGAAGACCAGGCCCATCTAAACCACCACTGCACCTTCAGAGAAAACTCCACCCTTCTAAAAGATCACTGCTCCACCAGAATGACACCTGTCATGGCAGGAGGGCTGCAGCCACCATTTAATGGCACTGCTGCCACCACCCTAACCCTTAGGGTGTCAGGTCCTATTCTGACTCTGTCAGTGGATATTTTTTTTGTTTGTTTGTACTATTGCATTTGTATTTTAATTTTCCTAGTAAAGAACTGTTATTCCTATTCCCATATATTTGTCTGAGAGCCCCATAATTTCAAAATTATAATAATTTGCAGGGTTTGCATTTTCCATTTCAAGAGAGGCCCCTGCCTTCCTTAGCAGACACCTCTTTTCAGACCAAGACACCTGGGAGAAGGTTAT
This sequence comes from Geospiza fortis, assembly GCF_000277835.1. NCBI lineage: Eukaryota > Metazoa > Chordata > Aves > Passeriformes > Thraupidae > Geospiza > Geospiza fortis. The sequence goes on along the minus strand of NW_005054298.1, from coordinate 3,419,572 downwards.
ACCCCATCTTTTCTTAAAGAAAGAATTTATGAAACACCATGAAACGCTTTTAACTCAGCTAAAGGTAAGTAAAATCCCTGAAACGAATGGTATTGGCATTAGGAAAACTGCTTTGTGGCTTACAGCTGTTGGTGTCGTTGGCAACAGCGATGATTCCCATGGGCTGGTGCGGGATGTCGGAGCGCAGAACTTTGGTGTCCCCTCCCGTGTATTTGCTGGAACGCAGGATGGCTCTCCTCACTCCATCTGACCAGAAGATGTACTCGTCATACACAGCCAGGCTGAGGAAGGTGCCTGGGCCAGACTTGACAATGACCTAAAATGCAGAAGTGCAGAAGAGAAACAGGAGAGGAAGTGCTGTCACTGAATGAGAGGATTTTAAAGCGCAAACTGCGACTCCCATGATGTTTAGGCAAAACACTTAATACTTTTATACCTGCAGCACCTGGGGAAACGAGATAACAGCACTTAAAATGTATTGAAAAGATGCCACAGGCATCCAAATTTCAGAAAACCAGGCATCTGTTCCTTAATTAAAAAAAAAATCACAGTTTATCTAAATGTGCCTGTAAAAATACCTACTCAACACTTTACCTGCTTAATAGCTCCAACAGAAGGGAGAAGAGGTTCTTTCAGCATGGCTGAAAGTCTAAAATTCAGTCTTTAGGAAGCAAAGTGAACTGAAGAGCTTTAGAACTGAAAAGTACTCACCACATCAGCACATTAGAAACTTGAACCCTAGACAATAAATGTTTCAGGTTTCCCAATTCAGAAAGAAAAAATACAATCTCATCACAATAATAACTAATTTAAAACCCAGAAGGAACAAATGAATTGAAGGTCACTATATATTTTGAAAAAAAACTATCACTATAAGGTCACCATAAGGTTTGAAGAAAATTCTAGAAATACAATTAATTTTATCTCAATCCAAATCACAGCTCCTGTAAAATATTTGCATATGTTCTTTCTTTCCATATATCAGAATTAAAAATTTCACATGAACAGCTTCCCTTCTGAAGAATATGATGAATTTATATCAATTTTTTTAGTTGAAAGTTTAATTTTGGCTGAAGAGAATTACTAGAAGGGGGTTAATATTTCTCTATTAGATAATGGATATAAATAATACTCTTACTATTTTTATTTAATTGTATTCTAGGTTTCTCTGTGAAAAAATAGTAAGTTATATATATTTATAAAGTGGGAACAGTTCTCATCCAGGCTATGTAAAAAAAAATAAAATCCTGTGTCTATATGCAACTTATCATAGGGAAATTGGGATAAAACTAGAAAAATAATATCCTTTAACACATGTACTTAGATCACAGTTTTCCATCTGCTTTGTGTGCTTTATCCCCTTTCCCAGAGGGAGTGTATAACAGTGATGGGATTTCATGGAAATCTCCATGAATCAGCAATCCTTTGTGCTTGCAAGGGGATGCTGTGTGACAGCTCTTTAAAAAAATGCTAGGATGAGAACAGAGCAGTAATAGTCAATCCCATATTTAATTATTAAATAATTCATTGTGGGCGTGTAGGAAGTTTTTCTCCATATGACAAATGCACCTACTATAGAGGACATCCAAATTTCATGCTGTGAAACAAAAGCCCCCAGTTTTGATACTACAGCTATGCCTTGGCGAATAAGAAGGGACCCAATTCTGCAGGCTTCAATACCAAGGGATGCTCCAGGTTTGCTCCCACCTGTGCCAGTTCAGGGTACCTCAATAATCTGCTAACATAAATAATTCTAGTCCTGTGCACAGGAGCATTCCTGTCCATGTTTAAATTCACTTCTACAGACAGAATGTCAAAATTGCTTACATTAATCAGATAATTATAACAAATTCTGCTTCACTATGCACATCATGTATTTCTGCATATTTTAAAGAGGGTTGGACAGCAAATCATTTTACCCAGTAAAGATTTCTTCCCAGTGATAAATATCCCAAGAGGGCAACTTTTCTCTACCCAACATTTTTCCAGAATGAAAAGTATTAAAAGATAAATGGGAATAAATTAATGGTAAAAGATTTTTTCTCTAATTGTGCGCATTTCCAGTAAGACACTTTTCATAATACACTCTGATAAGCTTGCAGTATTCATATTCAGACATTTCAGGGGGAAAAAAAATTAAAAATCATCTATGTTCCTGGAAGATCTTTATGAAATCTGACCATGCAGATTTTGCAGCCCTATATTGTTCTCTGTGATAGTGTGAAACTGTCCCAGTTGGAAAGATTTTATTGTTAAAACCAAGACTAAAGCACTGCCCTGCTCAGCTTTTTGTGCTGGGGAGCACTGTCCTAATTTATCTCAGATTGTAACAACAGAATGCAAATTCACTAGAGAACTGATCATTGCTGTTCAGCCTTGGGAGAGCTGAGATCCAAATACAATGCCACAAAACCAAACATTTTTTCACTATGCTCATTGTATTTCATTTCCTGGAGTCTCTGTATTATGTCACAGCCCTATCCAAGGGCATTGATTTTATTCAAGTAACCAAAATAAAGACTTCATATTTGTATCAGCTTTTGGTCACCTTTACAGCTCATTAAAATTCTAATTTATATAATAACACTGAAAGTTGTGACAATTTTTTATTTCTATTTTTTTAATTCTAAATTTATACTTTCAACAACACAAGTACAATTTTACAACTTTAAGGAATCATGAAAAGACATCCCTACCATCCCTTCTACCTGCAAGAGTGGAAGTCAGACACATCCAAGAGTACATCCCAAGTTTTAATTCTAAATGCTACCAAACATCAGTTACAGGAGATAGTTCAAGCTCTAAGCAACAGGTGAAAATTTTTCTCTGGTTTCTCTGGTTTTTCACAAATACACAGCCAAACCTAAAGCTTGCACTTCTACTGTAGACTGAAGAAGATATCTGATAAAATGTAATTGAATAAAACAGAAGTTGAATATCAACTGTGGAACTTCTTGAATTGCATTAATACAGAAATTCAACAGAATAAAAACATACATCCTAAAAACTGAAAGCTGCAATTACTGGCAGGTTGCAATTACATGAAGGTTATAATTACCAGAAATATCTCTAAACCCGTATTGTTTTAACAACCATACCTATAGGTCTTCAAAATTATAACTGAGAACAAAACATTCCTCCTGGATGTTTAAAAAAATAACTGTTTACAGGAAGTTAATGATGTTTCTATTTTTTCACACATAAAATGTTACAAAATATTTCACACTGAAGAAGAAAAGCAAAAAAAAATCAAAGTATCTCATAATTTATTAGAAAAATAAGTCCAAGACTTGAAATTAGCTTTATTTGCTGAAAGCTCTGTTTCTGTGTTTATTAAAAAAATGTTGTATTTAAAGCACTAAGCAGCCAAAACCAGGTGTAGCCATAATATTAAATCCAAGTAAGGGCAGGAGAAAAAAGAGAAGAAAATGGGAAAGAATAATAATAATAAAAAAATGCCACTTTTTTAAACCAGAAGATTTGATGGAACAGAACAAAAAATGTTAAAAATCCAACCCCCCAAAAACTTCATATCTTTTAAGTAATAAGAAGGAACAATAATGACAAAAAATCTTCCAAACTTGAAAGAGCATTCCTGAAACAAAATACTAGTATTAAAATATCAGCTCAACACAAAAATCAATAAACCCTTACAATCCACTTCAAAGAGTCAGTTAGGTATTGCTAAATGATTTTCTACTAATTCATTGCACCAGATTATTGTGGTGGGCAGAATGAAGAAAGAAGCTGCTATCCAGAAGGAAATTCGTTACATTGCCATTAGCCTTTCCTGTTCTACTACCCAATTTCTACCCTTGTTAACCTAACTGAAACCAGAGAGCAATGAAGCAGAGATACTGGGGAAAAGGCTAATCTGTCTAAACAATTTTTGACAGCTGGTTGAGGACTGAAACACCCCAAAGAATCCGAGATCACCAGAAGAGCAGAACAATCATTACTTGCATCGAAGTCACAGAAATCAGGGATCTCATCCAGATGGACAGCACACAAGCAAAGTAAAACAACTGCCCTGGAAATATTATTTTTCACTAGGTTAATAATAGAGTCAACAGGCTGGGTTCTGGCATTGCTTGTGTCAGTAAAAATGAAGTAAAAATGATCTACAGCATGATCAGCCACTCTGCTGAAGTGCTGCTGGAGGCCAAGCAGCCTGCTGGGCTTTTCCTTCTGCCATATCAATCCTCATCTAAGCAACGCAGGAAGAGTGAGAACCCAGATCAGTGCTTTTGACAACAGAATCAGCTGATTATCCCACAACAGGTATTGGTGTAATACACCAGAGCTCCCAAAAACCCTTCAGAAGAGCGTGCTGGACTCAGATCATTGTGTCCAGGAGGTTTTTTTTTTACTGCAGTGGAGAAGAAGAGGTAAATTCTCAGAAAGCCAAACCAAGAGGCAAGGTACTCAGAAAAATTGGAAGTTTCAATGTTCAGTCACTGGGAAAACTCAACAATCCTTTTCTTCTTGCTGCTGCAAAGTGAAAGCCAAGGACCTGATTAAAAAAGTAGTATTTTAGTAATGCTCTCTGTAACTGTGGTATCATGTCCTACTTAATGTCTGTGATGCCTATTTTGTTATACCTTATGCAAAGATGAAGTTAAGCTATTTAATCACAACCTACTATTTACCTTGTACTTAACTAATTACCTTGTACTTCTGTTTTATGTTAATAAGTATATAGTCAGAGACTGAAAACTTCAGAATCCATTTGGTTCGTTTGCCAAGTTTTCGATACAGTTACTGCATCTGAAAGCATTACTGAGCTGTGGTCAATTTTTATAGAAGGAAAACAAAAAGGAAAAGCACATGCCTATCCATGCTGATTGTACTTCAGTTCTGCTCTTACAAGCTTGGCTCTCCTATTTTATGCTGCAAAAAAATTTGTCTAAAAATAGCATGGGGAACTACTGGATAAGATTCCAAAAAACCATGTAGTTTTCATTTAAGATGAGAAAAGAAAAATTTCAAAGTTCATCTATTGCATATGAAGCACTTTTAAAAAGTTAATAGTTATCAAAGTGAGATGCTGCACACTCTTGGAAAGCTGGGAATTGAATACAAGCTAGAACATGCCCTTCATTCATTATATCCTGAACTTTGGGAGGTACAAAGTCCCTGAAATGAAGATTTCAAGAAATATGAGAAATGTAGTGCTAAAGATGTAACAAAACCACAAGCATGGATTGACTGCCTTCAGCACAGTCCTAGTAAAAGATCTGCTTGAGCTGAAACTAAAAGAGTGTTCAAGGAGCAAAATACATTATGATGAAAAGACCAATGGAGAGCAGTTCAATATTTGAAAATGTATAGTTAGAAAATATTAGAAATAAGATTTGAGTAACACTCAAGCATTACACAAAAGAAATTCTGAGCAAACAAAGCATTATTTGTATTTCAGTAGAGTTAAAAGTCTAATATAGAACTAATATTAGGAGAAAATTAGGAAATTATTAATCTTTCTGTAACAATTTCACTTTGAAGATATTAACGAGTGCAAACAAACATACAATGGGAATGCACGGAATATATGTTTTACTTACATATCTTTGTGATCCATCGTATTCACACCTCTCAATTTTCCCCAAGCTGCCATCTGAAAAGTAAAGTTTCTCTGCCCTGTGATCAATGGTGAGTCCATTTGGTGTCAGAATATCAGTGCTAATGATAACCTGGGCATTTTTGCCTGAGAGGGTGGATCTCATGATGCTCGGGAGCTGCTCATTCCAGTTAGTCCAAAACATTAAGCTGTATTAAAATCAAAATAACAAACAAAACCATAAGATACATTTTATAATTTAATTCTCTACAAAATGAGCAAAAGAGAAAAAAAAATAAATGCCTTCATAAACATCTCTGAATGGCATCTATAAATAATTATGATAATCAATAATAAATAAGAAAATGCAACAGCCTATAAATAAATTATATATATAAATTATAGCAGTTATGTAGTTCATTAATTTGCATAGGAGTACAATTCTTTTCTCTTACAGATCTGTTCAATCCTGATCTTCTCTCTGTAGTAATTTACCATTAGAGAGAGATACAAGCTGTGTAATGACATAAACTTGATTCAGCTAATGTGTATATCAGTAATATTTAACAGTGAAATTAATCTGCAGCTTCTCCCATGTTAGAGCTGTAATACAGACCCAAGGACTGGTGTGCAGAGAGTTGATAATGGGAAGAAAAGGACCTTAATGTGCTCTATAGGAGGCTCAGTCAGCCCCTTGTTGCTGCTAACAATGACAGAAAATGTTATGGACCAGGCTGGCGATGGAATTCTAATCCACGGACTGGCAGAACCTGCCCCTCCTCTCATTGCAGTCTCCATCAGAGCTTTGGGGTTTATTGGTGGTACCTTGGTAATTGTATTTTATAGTGTAGCATAAACTCTTTACTTGCATTGACAGGACATAAAGTCACACATGGAAATATGCTCCACTATTCATGCAGCTTTGTACATTCAGCTAACACAAGTTAAAAATAGAATTTAATATGGCAGAAATGTTCCCCAACTTCCCCAAAAGACAGAGACAGTTACAAGAATAAGAAAAAGCAGGTTGTCTTTCTCCTAGAATTAACAGAGAAAATTTAAAGTACCACAAATATGTAAGACACTGAAGTAAAAAATAAAAATCCTCTCACTAACACAGTATTTTTGAGAGTGGGTGGAAGGAACTAAGTTAGACTTCTTTGCAGGATTTTTTCCATTGATACACACTTTTATACAACACTGACTTCTGTGATAAACACATGGGCCTCTATGTTGCACAGAAGAAACTCAGACTTCTCTTTGTAAGTGCTTAAATTAATTTTGGATTTTTTTTTAAACTTAAGCAGTAAGAGGGACAATGCCTTGTGAAGGCTGACCTAGAACAGAGGCTAGATGGAGTTAAAGAATAAAGTAGGGATTTATTAAAAGGCTTCTATGGATCCACCCTGGGCAGCACAAGAGCCCAGCCAGGGCTACACCCAAGATGAACAAAAATGGTCACAAAATGTCTGAGCAGTCATGGGGGTCTCTCACTTTTGCAAGTTCTGCTCCATTTGCATACTGGAGTTAATTGTCCAATTACAGCTTTAGACTATGAGGTCCCATCCTTCTTGTTTTTCTCTCTTCAGCCTACGTTGTTTATGCTCTTGGGCTGAGATTTGGATCATTTGTCCTTGGTCCCCAGCTAGAGAAGGAATTGTTTTGTCTCCCTGCTCTGCGAAGAGAGCTCACCATCCCCTAATATGAAACTCAGAAGTACACACTAAAGCAGTACAGAATCTGAAAAATATAAAAGCTAAAACCTGAGTCATCTGTGACATGTCTGTGAAAGCGACCACTCAGTAATTTGCATTTAGCTCACTCATAAGAAAAGCAGCTGGATTTTTTTTTACATTCCTTGAAAATGCAATGATTATTTGATGTGAAGCATAAGAACATATAAAACTTTGAATCTCACTTCTGCAACTTCTTTATAAGAGCAAGACAACAAAAGATATCAACAATAAAACATGTTAACATTTGCCTCCTAAACAGAGAAATCGAATCAACCTCCGTAGGGTTCAGCAATATTGGCCGACTGAAAGAAAGAAGTGTTGCTTGACCCCAGGCAAGAATTAGGACTGGCAGGAGAGATGTAACACCTACTTTTGGCATTCATCCAGGGCCAGCACGTGGGGGTGGTCGTCCTCAGCCATGGTGATGACGGCCTCGCGGTTGAACGCCCCGCGGCGCCGCTGGTCCACGCTGTGCCTGGTGATGGAGGACGTGGTGGAGCTGGTCCAGTACAGAGTGTCCCAAGCTCTGTGGTAAGCCAGGCCCTCCACTGACCCAACATCTGCAAGGTACGGTGACAGAGAGGGCAAATCAAACTCCAGCCAATGGGTTGGTTTGGTTTGTCCTCAGAGGTGATCCTGCAGACTCGCAGGGTTCAGTTACTTCAGCTTATTAAGATTTTTATAATTACTTCTATTTATTTCTATTGCAATCAAAATCTTAGAATTTTCATAAATTTAAAACAACATAGAGGGCAAGACCACTGTTAATAACACTTTACCATATTTATTAATTCTAACAAGCATTAAACTGGTATTACCACTACAGTGTCCCCAGATGACACTTTAGAAACAACAAACATCTATTCCAGACAATAATTATTTTGTCTCATCTTCATATATCATTTAAACCAGGTCTTGGCATTCAACAGTTACTTGTATTATTTAGCACCATCTCTCAATGTATTTTGTAGCACTGACATGTTATACTAATAGGGATCAAAGTACCCTGTTGTTAACAACTGTATTGACTTTTGCTAAACACCTGAAAATTACTGAAAAAATACCAGCTCTGAAGGTCTCAGCATCAATATATAATTTTAATAAGCCATGACACCACACTCATTCATTCAACACAAAAAACTGTGAGCTAGGAAAAAAAAGGATATTAATAAGCAGCTAAAACATATATTTAATGTCCTGAAAAGATAAATTGTATTTAATCCCAATATATAAAAGTGACAGACTGTGAGAAATAGAAATAATTATTTTCTACCACTATTTGCGAATTACTACAGAAATATGTATGCTGAAAACTTCACTTATTATTTTGCTAGAAACAAATATTTTTAGACCAGAAGGTTCATACAGCTTATTAATGAGCTACAGAAGGCAAAAATCTAGAAATATCATTAGGATTATATTATGTTGGCTATTACAATTTACATTCAGCTTGCTGAAAGATGTAATTTTTACTATGCAATTCATACATACATTCCCAACTTTTTGACTTTTGGTTGATGACTTTGAAAGAGAAAACACTGAATCAAATTTTGAGACACATAAATCAAAACTATGAGGCCAATAATGATGTATCAGTTTTTTGTACTTTTCTTTTTAAAGTATTTGGCCATCCTCTGATATCACATTTTGTGACATATCTGTGGAAAAGTAGCAATGACTCATATTCAAGAAGAATCAACAGAAAAAAATAAATGAGATGACACTCCTTAAAGGGAGACGAATATGTGTAAAAAATAGTTTGCCCACTTATGAAATAGAATTCATGAAACAAACCCCATGTACCTTCAGCTCATCTACAAGTAACTCAAAATATTGAAATACAGTGAAGGTTTTAGAAATCACCAACTGAAATTCAAAGATAATCAGTTCTCTCAAATATAGTAACAGAGACTTCCATTAAATTTGTACACTGAATACAAATTCAAAACTACATACAATTCCCGAAACTAAAACAAATGTTCTTAGATATATGATTTAGCTACTAGGTTTCCCTGTGTAGAATCACAACTTAGTTTCAATGGTCCTCATGGGTCCCTTCAAACTCAGATATTCTGTGATTCTATTAAAAAAATGACAGAGTTATCGACATTTTCTGACCAATTCTACACTGCATTTGTAAGGAACAAACCATCAAATAATTTATTACTGTTCACTTTTAAGATGACAGAAAAAATAAAAGAATATTTTCCTGGTGTAACCTCTTGAATTTCTATCCATTTTAGCTTTGTTTCCTGTCTGAATCTGTCAAGAAATTTCAGAGAAAACTGATTACAGAACATAGTCCAAAACTTTTCTGTAGCAGACAAAAAATAATGATGTTCTTCCTGCCACAGCAGGATGTGATCAACTCAACCATAGCTACAGGAATGAAAGTGCTCTTCAATGCCAGATTTGTTGTTTTATGAGCAATTCCTGTACTAAAGAGGGAAACTCAATTTTCCCAGGGGTATCAGAAAGCAAAGTTCCCCTTCTTACATCATATTGCAGTTCCATGCTTAGGCCTGTCAGTTGTGGTAGAAGAAGGTTTCATTTCAAGTTACTGTTTATAAAATGGTAATTTCTAAATTTTTAGACAACAGCCGCATGGGAGGTTATGGCATGTATGGAGACAAGCAAACATTTAGTACACAGAGGGAAAATGTGTTAATAAATTATCTAAAATATGCAGTTTTGCAAAAAAACCAAAACTTTGCCATACAAATTATTTCATACATAATTGAAGTAGAAAAACTCAGAGTAAAACAATACGCTGTTCAGAAAAAAAATAATCAGAGGAATTCAATTGCTACAAGACAAGAAAAAAAAAATTAAAAAGAAAACTAACTGCTACAAACACACACCAAATGCATTTTCCTAACTCCACCAAAAGCATTAATTCTGAAGGATTTACACCTGGCACACTCTTTTATTTGCTAATAAACTTTTAGTTTTATCATGTTCTGTACTTATGAAATTGACAACTCAACCAATATAGAAGTGACTCATTTAATAGCTTTAGAAAACTATAAATAAGGTGGTTTTAAAGTCAAGGGCAATGATTTAGAGAGTACTACAACTTTTAGATAAGTTCCTACAAAGGATAACACAAGTAACTTTGTTCTTGCTAGCATGTGGTGTGAGCTGGATATGGCAGCAGAGCATTTTTTTGCTAATTTATATGTTTCTAGATTAAATTTGTTTGGGTTTTGGTTTTTTGGGGTTTTTTATTTCTTTGTGGTTTTCTTGTTTGTTTGTTTAGTTGCTGATGACTCTCCAAATTCCTGTAAATCTTTTTATCAGTGATAAAACTGATAAAAAGGACAGATTTACCCTAGAAAAGGTTCTCTAGACTTTTGGCTGTTCCTGAAAACATTTCAGCAACTTTATATTTCTAAAGACAGGACATTGGAGAAGATTCCTTAGCAGTGTTATACCATTACTGATTTGCATAGATATAATTTATATTTACTTATTTCATACGCCTTTAAAGAAAATTCTAGAGCACTTTTTCCTTAAATTTAATTTATCATTACATACTCAGTTACTAGAAAATACATCAGAAATATGTACTCATCCTCTCTGGTGCTACAGTTGGGGGATTTAGTCCCAAGGTTGAAAATTAGCGATTTGTTTACTCTATGCTTCATATTTCTGCAGCATCATGTAATATTCTGAATTGGTAAAGCATAAAGAAACTGGAAATGAAAAGAATCCCATTTGTTTCGCTGACATATTGAATTAAAACACTGATGGCATTAGATGCCTACAGCACTGATTAAATTTATTCTAGCCATGAAGCAACAGTTTATGATTTTCACATGAATAGCATACTTAAATGAAAAGAACATTAATACAATATGATATTAATATACAAATACTCACATTATTCACCTGCCACTGACGTTCTGAATTAAATCAGTAATGGGGTGTATAACTGATTAAATATCTACACAAGAGAATGCAACAGCCTATGATTTACAAATGCAATGCCAGAGTGATCACATCATTACGTTGCCAAATGCTATCTATCACTTTTACTGAAGTTAACGAAGATAGATTGCATCCCACAGATGAGATGCAGCCTATAAATATTGCCAGGCTGATCTTCAGCTGACTTTCTCGGGGAACAGAAAAGCAACAAATCAATAACTGAAGAATTCAGAATACGCTCCCTTATTAATGCAACCAGAAAATAAAAATACTAAAGGGCAAAGTTTAAATTACCCAATAATAGTTGAGTTTGGTTATATATATATACACACATACACACACTAGTTCTCCATTTCCTAGATTTTTACCTCTTATCTTCTGTTTTGAAATGATCTAGAAACTCAAAACTTTTTCAGTTGCACCACTTCAATTACCTTGTTCCTTTAATTTCCTATTTCAACCAGCTCCTTTTCTTTAACAATGATACAAAGCAAGAACTACTGTCAACACCATCATTTTTTTAACACTGAAAAGCCATCAAAGTAATAAAATTGAGCATAAACAGCACTTTGCTATCAGAACATTGGCCATGGCTTTCACGATCAGTATTCATTCTCTGGCTCAGTTTTGCAATTTCCCTTTCAGGATTCAGCCTGTGGATGGTTCCAGCAGGCTGGTCACAGGAGGGGGCCGTGGTTTCTGTCACTCTGTTTGTGTAGGATTCTGGTGACAGGTAACAGGTGGCAACTGTTTGATCTGGGCTGAAAGCAAAGCCTCACGAGCAGCAAGGCACCTGGAGGAAAGTGTTTATTTTCACATCTCTCACTGACTGCACAACCAGAACTTCACATAATTCCCACCCTCGCTTTGCTCCTCAAGTGCCAGAAAGCCTTTTGCTAAACAATGGTTCTAAGACAGAACTAAGTTTATAATAAACTGCAATAACCAATTATGACATTATTCTATTTAGCCTGAGAATATAATTTAGTTTCAGAGCAGATGTAAAGTCTGCTAAAATTATACAAAAAATGAGCAAATACCTGTACCAGTTTTCTCTGTCTTGAAAAAACAAACCCATGCTATAAGCTATCCCACATATAATATTTTTAAATGCAATGAGACAGCAGGAACAAAGGCCTTGGGATCTTCAAGGTAACAAGTAGTTTAAGTTAAAGACACTACAAACATCTCCATGCATGCAACCTTACTATTCAAACTTCCTGAGACAATATTGGAAAGAATGAACATTTGTTGAGAATGATATAAAGAAATATAAGACCATTCTAAAAGCAGAAAAATCCCTCACTCTTTTTGTTGTTTTTTTGTTCGGTTGGTTGGGTTTTTTTTGTGGAAAGTGTAATACTGAAATATCATATCTAGCAAAACATTTGGTGTCTGCCAAAACCATCAACAGCTTTTTGACAAAATCTATACCTACCTCCAATTATTTCTTTCCAGACAATGGATACAGTCCTTCCACAAATGCTCCCTGTTTATTTACCAAGGAAAATCACAAGAGAGATACAAACCTGCAGTACTCTGTGCTTCTTTATCTGAGATATAACTTAGTCCTT
>NW_005054298.1:3405829-3406723 GCF_000277835.1 Geospiza fortis | reverse complement strand
CTACAAAAACTTAAGAAAATGCAGGGAACTCAACAATTTAGGAAGCCAACAGTATTTTTTATAACTGGAACCCTCCAAGGATGTTTCAACAAATCATTACTAGTTAGCAAGTGTTATGATATCATAACTTCAATGTAGTTAAACATATCCATATAAAATAAGTTTTACAAGCAGAAAGAGATCTGGAATGGAAAGCTAACACATAAACATGGAAGTTTTTTACTAGATTATTAAAAATCTCAACAATTTTCAGGGAAGAAATGCTTTCCCAATTATAGGAGTTCACATTATCTTTTTATGCATTACATGTGCACTCTAAAAAAACCTAAAACTCTTCACCCTTACCACCTTCAGAGCAATATCATGACAATCCTAATAAGCTTTCTAATAAATGTGTATAATCATACACTTTTATTGCTGCTGTTGAAAAAGAGCTATTTGAGGCATTAATGACAGAATAGCCTAGTAAAGCCTCATGATCTAATAATATTTGTTAGATCACATTACCCTTTAGAAAAAAAAGCCAATTAAATTAAAGGGATGGTCTTCTGCAGCTTTTTCCTGACAATCCACGAAACACAGTTTTACATTTTATGCAACTAAATCACATCTACTGATGGAAAAAAAATAGCAAATGTGTACGTCAATATAAATTTAAGGGCAACGTTTAGAGTTGAATAAGTCACAAACATTGTTAATTCTTCATGAACAATCTCAATTGCAATAGGCAGGAGCACCTTTAAATGCAATAGGCAGGAACACCTTTCCTCAAGTATTGAGGTTGGGAATGCTCAGGACATACCAAACTAAAACATCAAAGTGAGTCAGCTCCCATCATGAATATATTTCAGAGTTTCACACCACGAACACCTAAACTAAGCATGAAAAGTGCAG
>NW_005054298.1:3404380-3405819 GCF_000277835.1 Geospiza fortis | reverse complement strand
GAATGCACATTTCTAAGATAAAATTTAAAAATATTTAATACAAAATTAGTAAACTTCATCCACCTATAACACCAACTCATAGACTTTACCCACTGATCTTAGTCTAGTAGAAGATATCCCTGCCCTGGCAGTGTCTTGGAACAAGATGATCTTAAAGGTCCCTTCTAACCAAAACATCCTGTGATTGTCTGATTCTCTAATATGCAACGTAAAAAATTACGTTGACAAACCACACACTTTGGTTTCCTCTAACAATGTTGGCATTGTAATAATAAATATTATGTTTTACTATTTAAGTATCTTAGACTTAACAACAGACTCTCACTTTCACTCCTTTAAAAAGCGAAAAATCACTGGACCTCTATTCCAACACACACAGTTATCATGAATCCCATTCATTTATGAAACGAAAAATGGCAATATTCAAGTATTTATTTTTAACAGATTAAAAAGTTCTTTTCTGGAGAAGAAAGCTCCAAAACTAAAGGGATCTCATACAATGTACAAAATGTAATGCTCTGTAAGAGAAATGGGAACATAAATGCCTTTTTGACAGTTAAATTGGACCCATTTAGTTGGGAAGAACAGCAGCACACATTGGAACATCTTTAAAAGATTCAGACTGTTAAAAGCCTTAAAATAAATCACAGGATCTGACACTTTACGTTAGCAGTGAAATGATTTTTGCGTTTCTTGGGCATGAACGCCTCACGTTCAAAACAGGAACTTTTTTTCACAAAACATTTCCTTTTTGTGCTGTGAAAGACACTACACTGGCAAAATGTCTCAGTGCCATGGTTTACACAGGCAGGAAAAAAACCAGCTCACTGAGTGTATCTCATCTTAATACTTTTCCCTCTTTCTCATTTGATTTTTTTGTTTTTTCTTGTCTCCACCTTTTTCCTGTAATTTTTAATTTGCTCATTGGTATTCTGTCTACTGTTGTACCATGTATAAAGCTATTGGAACACTGCACTGCTTTTCTAGATACACTGAGACAGGCTTTGGTTAGTGAATATATTACTTCGAACTTCTCCCTATGATAAATAAATTAAAAAATAAATCAATAAAATGACTAATGAACCTGAAACTTTAACTAGGAACTTTTAGACTAGAAACTGAAACTTTAACTTCTAAAAAGCCTGCTTGGTATAAACATAAGCTTTGAAACAACTTAGATCAACCAAAATATCTTTTGTGGGAAATCATAGAAAAGAACAAGGTTCTTGTTTCTAAAAAGTGGGAATAAGAAAAACTAACCTGCTAAAGTTACTTAAGGAAAAAAAAAAGAAGGAGTAAGACGTTGATTGACTGAGAGTTTAGAGACATGAAAGAATCCCCTCAAAAAAACCCCTACATTACACCAATAATAAAAGTTTTAGGGCATGGCACTGTGCACATCTTGGACTGGTTTGTTGTTGTTGTCATTGTCTCTTCCT